>NW_021940545.1:4062069-4072028 GCF_001715985.3 Manacus vitellinus
GCTGTGCCAGGGGAGGCTCAGGTTGGACATCAGCAGGAATTTCCTCATGGAAAGGGTTTTCAAGTGCTGGAAGGGGCTCCCCAGGGAGGTTTGGAGTCCCCACCCCTGGAGGTGTCCAAGGAATGTCTGGACATGGCACTCAGAGCTCTGGGCTGGGGGACAAGGTGGGGATGGGGCACAGGGGGGACTCGAGGATCCTGGAGGGCTTTTCCACCCTTAATGATCCTGTAATTCTCTTATGCACCACCCGAGTGCCCAAATCTCAGAGGAATTGGATCTGTCTTGGCTCTTGGACTGTGAACCTTCAACTCAGGGTGTAAAGAACAGTTGGTTTAACTTTGCAGGTCCTGGGTGCAACCCTGGCATAGCTGGGACAAACTGACAGGTTAAAAAGCCCTGGGCTGCACACTTGCAGATAAAAAGCTTATGAACTGTTAATATAATTTTATTTGTGTGACATTACAGCCTGATTTTAAGAGGAGGTGACTTTAGATGTCTTCATGAACTAACCCACCATAAAGATGGGCAGTAATTGTGATGCTAACTGGTTTTATTACAAGAGAAATAGAAGCAACAAACCTAATTCTCATCCCTCACTGCTTTGTCTCTCATTGTAACATCATTTCAATTCAGTGAGATGCTCCACTACAGGCTCTAAAACAAAGATATTAGAGTGGTTGCAAAGAAATATATGATATTATGGAAAATTATGGAACTACTGTAAGCTCTGGATCTGTTCTTGATGGATTTCAGTGAAGTCCCAAACTTGGATCTGATTTTGGCTTTAGGAAAAGTCTGACAGACACAGGCAACAAGTGCAAAGCAGAAACAAAGATTAGGAAATTTGTGTCAGGCTCTCTGTCAGGTACAATTTGAGCTGTGGTGTTTAAATGGAATTGAGTAGTTTGTGGCAAAAATTCCCCATTGGAATGCTGTGCTGGATCCTCAGCCAGGATGGCATAGCTGGAATTGTGGCTGAACAGGGCTGACCATGTGGTTTGTGGGGTCATTGCTGCCAATAGGACTGTTCAGAATAAAAGAACATGATTTGTCATCTTTTATATCAGTCAAATCCAGGCAATATTTACTAAAAATATATTTCCCTTTTAAGACCCTTAGTTTCATTTCATGGAAGCTGATTCCAACAAGCTGGTGGGGTTCTTTCAGGGAGCTCAAATGGATTTTGGATCAAACTCTTCCTAACATGTGGATCATCCTTTGTTGACTTTTTTACAGTGGGGTTTTCACCCCTCTAAACAAGAAGCTGCTGCAAATCAGCCCCCAAAGGGTACAGCAGACAAAAGTGAGCTCCCTGTGGCAGCCCCATTACTTTAAAATGCACTGAACTCTTTGGAATTCTTCTCAGTGAACTGATCCTGCATTTTGCACTGCTCTTGTTCTGTGAGCCTGGTTCAAGCTACTCCAAAAGTCACTGTCAGGTCAACAACTTTCATTTCCTACTGGGTGTTCCTAGAGAGTTGAGTCACATTTTGGTGCAAGACTTCACAGGAGGAGATTCAGGAACACCTCATCCTGTCCCCTGAGTTCATCTGGTCCAGACAGATGGTGGTTAATTCACTTAACACTTCACTGAAATGATGAAGGACTTTTTTATGATTTTATTTCATTTACAGACAGATCTCAGTGCAGACAATCCTCTGAGCTCAGGGATGGGGCTGATTTGAGCAAAAGCCCTTGAGTACCACAAATATCCTTCCTTCCTTCCCCTTTGACAGTTTCTTTTAATGCTCCTCAGGTCCCTTTTGGTTCAGTATCTTCCATATTCTTTGGAATTAAGAATTAGCCTGGCTGATGTGTTTCCCTGTTCCAGTGGCACTGGAGGCAGATTAGTGCAGCCTGTTGGAGAAGTTGGAGAAGGAACACAAAAGCAGAATTTGCTTTTCATCACCTTGCATATCCCCTCCTTTGGCTCTGATAAGCAAGTCATCTACAACCATAACAGCAGATATGGATACAACCTAATGCTTAGAATATAATTTATATTCTCAGTATAGTCCTTATTAAAAAAATGCGGATTATGACAAAGGGCCCTAACTAACTGAAAATTATGCTATTTTGCAACCACTTGATATTCTTGAATAGGACAGAAATGTGCTTATTATTCCTTGACTGTGGTCTCAGCATTGATCCAGGACCTTTGCTCTTGTTGGCAAGGGCTGGGATTGAAGCAGCTGAGATCTGGATGTGGTGGCACTGCTGTGGCTCTTCTTTGTGACCACAGGTGAATTCCTGGCAGCAGCAGTTTAAAAAAGAGATTTAGGAACCTACTCTGTGCTTAAAAATAACACCTGCTTCAGCTCAGGAGATGGCATTAATTTGAGGCAATTAATTCCCATGGCTTTCAAAGGTTTTTACTCTCTGTTGATACAGAGCTTAATAACTTACCACCCTGTTGTGCTTGGTGTCTTCTACCTGTGTAGTAATAGAAATAATAAGCCCTGGTTAGTTATGGAGTGGGTCACAGGGACTGGGTGATAATTTTGCAGGTTGTATTCATTTCCTGGGCTGTGTTTTGTTCAGGCAGAGATGAAAGGTTTCCATGTCCCAGATCCTGGGTGTCTGCTCAGTCCTTCTGCCCTGTTGTCCTGTTTTAATTTGGCTTGCAGCTCCTCCTATTCAGCTCTTCTCCATCCCCAATGGACTGGGCTGGCAGTAAACTGAATTTTATGCCAGCCTCAGGTGCCCAGTGTTTGTAGGTTCATGGACAGTGGCTCAAAATGGCACAACAAACTGCTGCTGGACCCAGTGACCACTGCAGGATCCCAGGGGTGCTTTAATTTTGACTTTGTTCCAGGAACAAAACTATCATTGGAGATTTTAAGGACAAAAAAAAAAATCACAGAAATTCCCCTGCACAGTGATTCTGTGAGGAGGGAAAGACCCATATCCCACTCACTGCCCATTTTGGGCTCAGGTACCTTCAGCTGCAGGAGGTGGAAAGAGCTGGGCAAACAAGTCCTGAAGTAATTTTTTCCTCTGCTTAAAAGGCAGAGAGAGGGGTTATTCATTCTGCTATAACTCCAAGTTGTGTCTATTTGCACACATTAAGTGGCTTTGTTTGCTGTGGTTGTTATTTTGGGCTCGGTGCTGCCTTTCTATACACACACAATGGTAATTTATATCTAAATGGGAGGCACAACAGTGTCTGTGGGAATGAGCAGATCGTGGATCCTGCAGGGTGAGAGCAGCCTCACCATTTGTAGCCCTGACTCCTGCCCCATGAAGGGCCCTTACCAGCACTCCTGTGTGCTGGGGATGGTGGAATTGGGCCCACAATATTATGGCACAAAATAGAAAACACACGACCCTGCACCAGCTGTAATGGCATAATGGGATAAGTGCGAGGGAGAAGCAGCAGGATATAATAGGTACTCAGCTGCCTCTGAGATGGGGCCTCTGTATTTACCTGGATAGGAGAAAGCTGGAAAACTAGGGCAGCATAAGAACACAGTGACAGTGTAAGTGCTCCAGGAGGTGGCTTGTGGGTGAATTGAAAATGCAGCAATACGGGATGTTATATAATAAATAATAACAATAATATCTGTGCTCAGGTCCCGCTCAGCCTGAAATGCTTCAGCAGCTGCTCTGCAGAGCTCACGGGAGTGTTGGGGCCTCTTCGGGGTTGGATTTCCTAATTCCTTCTCTTCTCCTGCTCTATAAAAGCCTCTGTGGGGTGTTTTTGTGCTTTATTATGTCTGGAGTGTAGAGGAGCTTTCATCTCCCAGCAATGTGTCTGAGTGATCAACACTGGCCATCATTTGGGATGTTTCCCATCCCTGGAAGTGCCTGGGTTGGATGTTGGAGCAACCTGGGCTAGTGGGAGGTGTCCCTGCCCAGGGCAGGAGGGGTGGAACTGGATGATCTTTATGGCTCCTTCCAACCCAAACCATTGTGGGATTCTGTGAGTGGAACTGATGGGGAAACAGGAAATCAAACGGGGGAAATCCCAACACTCCTTTGAATCCCAACACTCCTTTCCTTCTCCTCCTGACAGCAGAGCTCCATCCCACGCACTCTGGCTCCCACAGGAGGGCTTTTGCTGCAGGTTGCAGAAATCTGGATTTTTTTTTTTGTGATGGTGGCAGGCTTTGGTGTTGAAGTGTATAATCTTTCAGGCCAAGACATGACTTTCTGGCACTCATTAACATATTTAAGCTGTGCTTTCTCTGCCACTCTTTGATGTAGACTCACGGCTTTGTGGCTTATCTGTGTTCCTAATTTCACTTTTAACTTATTTGCTGACTTGGGTGAAGATCCTCCTGCTTAAGTGATGAGTCATTTTTTTTTTTTTTTTTTTACTTGCAGGAAAAATTTGCATTTATTTTTTCCACAGAGGCACTTAGGAACAGGTTAAATGAACCATTTAGATGATTGAGAGAGAGAGAGATGCCAGGGAAAGTGGTAATGTGTGCTGTGGTGCTCTTCTGTTACTCTTTGATTCAGATTGCTGCTATTCAGTTAATTCCTTAGATGTGGATTGCTGAGTAGTGCCTCCCTCTGCATTCCCTCCCTTCCCTGGATTTCTTGGGCTGAATTGGTTGGAATTCATTGGTGTATTTTAACTGTGGGTTTCCCCTGCGGTGCTGTGCCATCTAACAATAAAATTCACATTATAGTTCCAGGAATTGTCAAGGTGGACTGAACTGTTGGCAGTGTACAGAGAGATGCACATAGGAATCTTTAGGAATAAAAGATGAGGTGTCAAAAATAGATAATGAAACTTTCAAATGTATTTTTTTGTAATCTTTCTCAAGTGGAGCAAGTGGGTTTAGGAGGAATAGTTAAAAAAAAGAAAAGAACAAACATAATATGAAATACAGTAAATTTCAGGATTTTTAGAACATCTTCATGGGGTATTCAATCTTTCCACAGCTTTGTGAGATTTATTAAGGGAAAACCAATTTGGATTTCTTTTTTTTTTTTTCCCAGTATTCCAAGATGGAATCATTGTGCTGAATTACAGGTGGTCACACAGGTCACCAAGGGAGGAGCTGAGGGGCATAATCTGCCTTGGAATCCAAAGTAAGGAGGGGACATTTGCTTTTAGTGTTTAGGGGTGGTAGTTAGGACATCACCTGAGGATTTAGAAAGAGAAGTTGAAATAACTGAGCCATTTTGATGGTGTGAAATCATCTCCACGCCCAGGCTGCTGTGGAGAGAGAGAGAAGGACCTGAGCTATCAGTTAACAGGAGTTTGATGCTTTCTTGAGCTGTAGGTAACTCCCAGCAAATGATGTGTTACTAATTGGGTTAAACCATATCATCATTCCTCTCACGTAAATGCAGGCTCTTGCCTGGCCTATATTACTGGAATATCAGGGTCTGTCCTATTTTCCTCATGGAAAAGCATCCCAAAGGTGGGATGCAGAGGTGCTGTCCTGCCTCACGAAGGGGAAACTGAGGCACGACCTCACCAAGGTGAAGCAGAGGGAGAGGTGGGGGCATTTTAGAGACCTGAATGAGGACCCTTCAGAATTTTAGGCTCAGATTTTAGGCTCAGACCTTCCTGGGGGGCACAGTTTGCAACACCTGTGCCGTGGCTGGTTACAGATGGATGATCTGGGTGGGGGTGTGTGAGGACACCCATCTAAATAAATGCACAGGCAGCGTTTGGGAGCATCCAGGAATCCACTTGAAGGAGGGGGTGGTTTGGAAGTGGGGCTTGTTATTAAACAGCCTCTTTGCGTGGGCACCGTCTGTGTGTGTGTGTGTCTCTAAAAAACCCAGGGTCCCCTCGCTCTCCTGCCGTCCCAGGTCTCTAAAAAAAGCCGGGATAACAAACATCCATATCCAAACCTGCCTTGAAAAGACGTCTCCCCGCGGCTGTGGGAACCTCAGCCCGCCGGTGCCGCCGTGTCACATGGTGGGCTTCAATCAGGCTGAGCCCGTTTTAACTGCATTTGCACTGATTTGCTCCATCTCGAGTTATTTAGCATTATTGATTCCTCTTGACTTCCCGGGTGCATTAGTTGCCGTTGACCCTGGCATCTCGCTGGAGCAGACCGGCCCGTCATGTGATACTGTCTGGCTTTGTCCTTGTTCCCAGTCAATTCCTGTTTTACTCAGCAGATGTCTTTTGTTCCCGACAAAGATTGCTCATCCCATTGTCCCGGCTGTGCCCCGTCCAGCCCGGGCTCCCGGGTCCCAGCCCTTCCCAGCCAGACTCTCCCCCTCCTTCCCCCAGACTCTGAACACCAGAAGGAGCCTGGTTTGCTTTTCCTTTTAATTTTTTTTTTTCTTCTCCCCAGGGGTCTGGCTGGATTATTTCTGGAGCTGGTTTCTTTCTTCTGTGAAAGTAAACCAAGGAAAATAGGTTTAATTTTTTTTTTTGGTAGGGTTTCTTGGGAAGCACCTGGGCCCCACCTTGACTAAATCAGCATCCATCCCTCCTTGGTTTTGATTTAAATCTGGCCCCCAATATCTAAAGAGATTGTTTGGGGTTGGTTTTTTCTTTTTTCCATTGCATGGACCTGCTAGAAGGGATGGAGGAAAAAGTTATGGATTATGATAGGGATTTGTGTAGCAACCTACAGGATTTGGGGGCCTGATCCACTCCTCTCTTGTGCCAGAATCTGATAAATTCAGCATTCCTGCTCTTCAGATCCCAAAAGATAAATCCCTGTAAACCAAAGCAGAGCTCTCTCTGTCAGTAGGACTGCAGTGTTTCAGGGGCCTTTAGGGCATGGAGGTATCTGTGGGTTCACTGCTCCAGGGAGCATTTTGGGATGCTGGAAAAGCAGGGATCTGGCAGCTACACAGTGTCCTGGAATGTCTGAGTGAGGAAAATGGGGATAGGGGCAGGTGATGGGCAGCAGAGAGGGAGTGAGACTCCTCTCAGCCAGCCCACTGCCTAAAGGGTGGCTGGTGAGCCTGCAGCCGGGGGCAGGAAAGACTGATAAACTCTCAGTGCTCTCCTAAGGACTTCAGAGTTCAAGGTTTTCCCTTGGAATCCAAGATTTTAGCTCTAGTGGTTCAATTTTAGGCTTTCTCTGCTCGTGGGGTACGTGAAGTCTGGGCCAGTCCAGGGCTTGGGTTCTCCCCCACTTCAGGCAGGGCTGATAAACCCTCTGCTCAGTCTCTCTGTGTGCTGAACTGCATTTTCTCTCCCAAAAGTGAAGGGAAAGATGCCTGGATGTGCTCTGTGCCCCAGCTCCCTGCAGCCAGGCTGTTTGTCAGCATTGTGCCACTTCATTGCAACTTGGTGTGTGGAACCTGACTCAGGTCCATAAAAGCTGCTCAGAGGCCCATTATTTTCCATTATTGTTCCTTTTTGTACCATTATTACTTTTTCTCAGGAACTAAATATTTTTCCTTTTTAATTTAGTGTGGTTTAACTTAAACCCACACTTTTCCTACTAAACCCACCATAAATTACTCTGTTACCACCTCACCTCACTGACTGCAGCTTTGTTCACATGGCACAGGGATTCTTGGAAAGGAGGGGATATTTTATGTCTGTCACCAGCGGGAATTAGGGTGGAGAAAGGGCAAATTTAAATTAATAAAAAGACCCGTGAAAGGAAAACTGCTGCTGGTGGCAAAACTCACCTTTTGGTCAGTCCTGTATGTGATCCCCCTCTTCTGGTTGTCTGTGGAATTGGATATGGAGGGACGTGGAGAGTAGCACAGACAATGGGATTTGGGCAAATTGGATCGTTTTCCTTATGCTGGTGAAAGACCTTTGGAATTATAGAGCAAAATGGACTTTTGCTGTGGATTGGGTTCACCCTGGAGTGACTCTTTTGCTGGTGTTGGTGTGCTCCAGGTAGGAGCTGCCCGGGGTCTGGGAGGAGCTCAGCTCAGCTCTATTTGGCCTGACTATTTTGAGTGCATCTTGCAGAAATGGCACTGGAGGAGACTGGTTTTCCCTTGTCTGGCACCTGGTGCCCGTGAGAGGTCAAGGTGTGAAATGCTGCCCTTGTGGTTTGGGGCTGCTTTCATTTTTTTTTTCTCTGTCTACATAAAAATCCTGGTGGGAAGGAGGCAGTTTGGAGCATCCTCAGGAGGGGTTCTGTGAGGCAGGAGCAGACAACAGGCAGAACAAAAATCACATCAGGTGCCTGATGGATGGTCCTGATGGTTAACAGCAAATCCCTCATGGAATGTGGGGTGAGGAAGGGAAGTGGGAGATCAGGTTTGGAACCTCTAGGCTGGAAACATTGCAGTATTTTTCTGGGTGTAAGTACCATGATTTTATTTGGCTCAAAGCAGAGGTAGAGGTAAGCAGCCACATTTACATCCATATTCCACTTTATATCCATATTCCAGCTTCATCTGCCAGAAACTGAATCAAATCATAGAGGTCATTGAGGTACAAACGTGTTCCCACCTAATTGTCCAACATCTGCCATCTTGCTCCGTGGTATCCCCCTTCCTTTCTGCAGCACTAATCACACTGCAGTTCATAACCTCTACCCAGACATTTTAAAAGAGGCAGGAGAATATTCTGAGGAAGGTATTGAATTACAAACTGGGTTTGGATGGAAGGAGAGAGCTAAAAGGGAAGAGAGATCACACAATGCCCCCCCTTCCCAGCTTAAGGAAGCAGCATTCCCTCACTGGTACCCATCCTTTCCAGGGAGAGCAATGAGCTGAACAGTTTTCTCTCTTCTTTTGTCCCTCCTGGGCTCAGTTTACTGTAATTCCTGGCTGCACATGGCACAAATGACTGAATGTGGATGTTGGACCCACTGTGGCATGTAAAACGAGCCAGAGAATCTTCCTGGAGCCTGGAATCTTCTAGAATAGAAAAATATCCTCTCTTTCCCAGGGCAGGAGAAAATCCTGACCCTGAAATGGAGCCTTATGATAGAAGGAGGTTTCTTCTGGCTCTGTCTGTGTGCTCCTGTCACATGTGGAAGTGTCAGACAGAAGTTGGTTTCACAGTTGTGTCAACTGGGGGAGACACATTTTCCTTAATGGAGCGGGAGATGATTTTTGAGAGATGTAAATGCCAGAGCATCCAGAACCCTGCGAGGTAACTTCGTCCCTTGTGTCCAGCAAAAGTGTCCTCTTGGCCCTGGGTGGCAGGAATTGGCTGTGGGCTACAGGTTGATGAATGTTTTGGGCTCAGAGTGGGGAGATGATGTCATGAGCAGGTTCCAAGTCACCTCTGGGCTTCTCCTTCTCCCTTTCCTCTTGCTGCTTGCAATCTAAATATTGAAATCTGTGCAGTGCAGTGAGGCCTGTGGGCAGTGCCACGATGCCAGGAGCGTTTATATTCAATCCATAATATTATCACAGAGTCTCAGACTGATTTGGGTTGGGAGGGACCTTAAAGCCCATCCAGTCCCCCCCTCTACCCTGGGCAGGGACACCTTCAGACCCTCAGTGCTGAACCTGCTGCTCTTAAATCAGGTGCCCCTTTACCTTGGGAAGGGGAGAGTCAAAAAGCTGCAGGAGCTGCCTGCTGGAACCCCTGGGCTCTGCCCTAATGGATCTGCCTCCCTCACTGCCAGAAAGTTCCCAAGGAGTAATAAATTCCCCCTGGGTCTGCACTGGATGCAGAATTGATCTGGCTGCAGGAGCCAGGGGGGATCAATCCAGCTCGGTCCGGGTGTGCCCTGCACGTCCATTGGCTCCCTGGCCCTGCCTCCTCCTGCTCTGGCCTGTGCATGCCACAGCAAAAATTGATTTTTGCATGAAACCAAAAGGTGAACCGTGGCATCAGGCAGCTCAGAGCCATCTGTCTTGTCAGGGTTCCTGTTGGAGGGACGGTTATTTGGAATTATCCGCTGGCGAAGAGCAGCCAAAGATGTTTCCCCGTGTGCCAGAGAAATTGTCCTTTGTGATTTCCCCCCCAAAGCCCCTCTTTCCCCCCAGGTTCTCTTTCCCTGAGGTCAGCACACGCAGCACATCCAGTTGCACGTGTGTTGCTCACGTGTTTTCTTGCTGAATCATTCCCCAAAAAATCATTCCCTGCAACATTTCCCCCCCCC
>NW_021940545.1:4073918-4094417 GCF_001715985.3 Manacus vitellinus
TTTTTTATTTGATTTTTATTTTTGATACCTCTTGGGGGTGAAGGAAAGGCTTCTTGCAAATGCCTGCCAGCCAAGAGATGAAGGTGTTCTCTGATCTATGAATCACCCCCCCAGCAGCCTCCAGACAAGGGGGTACCAAGTAGGCTATTTAAAACAGGTAAAATGGAATAAAAGACCTTTATGTGACTTTTCTGAGCTGCTCGAGGAGTTCCCAGGTCACACTTGGGATCCCCTAAATGGCTTTTGCCTCTCTGCTGAATTCCTCTCAATTTACCACCCCAGAGAACGAGGATGTTCCTTCCCCACCCCATGGGAAATACAACCCTGCAGTTCATTCCACTGCAACCTGTTCTGAGCCTTCCCCCGTGGATTTTGGGGGAATTGGGTTGATTTCTACCATTTTAAGGCCTAGGCAATGTATTTATTCTCCAGTCTGGGCTTCTGGGTCATTCAGGCACCCGTTTCACTGCCACCAACAGTGGCACAAGTTGCAAAATATTTCCCTTCTGCTGACATTCTTTTTTACCACAGTAAAACTGCCTTAATATATGAGCCAAAATAGGGGTTTGAGACATGTTAATCTTATTCTATACATGCCCTGCCTTTTGCAAGCAGGGCCACGTTGAAGCCTTGAAATGCCACTGGAATATTTTGTGCTCTCTGTCCTTTCTGGGCTGGGTAGATGTTATAAGCTCTGTTGTTGTAAATGTGCCTCCTTTCTCCTGTCTGGAGTGAAAAATAGCTCCCCTCTTTGATCTTCCCCTCATTTGCTAAAAAGTAACCAAAAATAATCCCCCCCCCCTTTTTTTTTATGTTGGGGGGAGGTGGTGAAATGTGCCAGGATTCAACAACAACAAAAAAAAATAAACTGAGACCCTCCTTTTCAGTGCTTACTAACTGTGAAACATAAAATCCCTGTCCAGGTAAAAAATTTGAGTTGTCATAGCAACAGCAGGATGGCTATTTATTTTTGGATTTCCATTTTCACTGATTTATTTAACACATTGACAATCCATTTATAATGAAGAGGAATTCAAGAGGGTTTTTTGTTTCTGGCTGGGTTTATACCGAGCCAAGCTTGGGTTACTTTTCACCAGAGAAAATAAGCAAAGATAAAAGAGGTAAATAAAAAGGAAACCTTGTGGCTTTCTGGGGGTTTTCTTGTAGGCAAATACGGGTGCTGGGTGGTGCAGGGGAGAGGGAAACTGTGACTGACTTGTTTATTTTGTGTCTTTTAGAAGAACCTTAGGGCTGTAAAGCAGAACAAGGGTTTAAGTGCAGCTGTGGGAGCCCCAGATTCTCACCTCCACCTGCCCTTGCCTGCATGCACACACTACCAAGAACAGGTCAGCAGAGCCACTGGAAGGGGCTCCAGTGCTCCATCTCCTTGAAGAAGCCAGGGAATGCCTCAAAGCCATGGAAAAAAATCCATATTTCTCATTTTGGCAGCGACCTCTCTGTGCTCAGTGCGGTTCTGAGGCTCAGGTTTGTCTGCTCTCCACAGTGTTTGTGTCCAACCAACCTCTGATCCAGGGCTTGGAAGGACTCACAGAGCAGCCTGGAGTTTGGAGAGCCCAGATACACTCCATCCCAAAATTCTGTAAATGGCCTTTAGTTTTGGGGTGCTGGTGCTGGAATGGGCCGTGTTCTGTGCTCAGGAGTGGATTGTTTGCAGGCCCAGGGGTGGCAGGAGCCAGGTTTAACCCATCCCTGGATGCACAGCCACCCTTGGAGCCAAGCAAACAGGCACCCACAGAATCAGGGATTTTCAGAGCTTAGAGCAGTGTTAGTCCACTTGGGCAACGCTGAAATGCACCAAAACTCCCCCAAAATCCTATAACTTATGAATTCCTCTGTATCTCCCTCCATGGAGATTTAATTCCAGTGGATGCCTTTGAAATCCCACCCAAAATTCACCTGCCAGAGGAGCCAAATCAAACTCCAACATTTGGTGACTCTTGAAAGCATCTGAAGATTGGGAAGTTTGGGGCAGGTTTTTGGAAGCAAAGCAGTGAAATCCCAGTGGAATCACCCAGGGAGAGCAAACCCAGCAGATTTTCTGCTGCAGAACCTGGCTGGGAGCACACAGTCCCTGCCTGGGTTTTCTCCCAACCTGTCTCTCTCTCTCTCTCTCTCTGCATTTGCTCTGCAGGTTGGTTCCTCTCTGGGATTTGTTTCCTCTGATGGATTTGGGCGACTGAGATTGATGGCTTTAAAAAAAAGGACTGGTATTGATGGCACATTTGTAAAGCTCAGTGAAAATTGTGAGCCTGGCAAGAGACTGGGGGAGGGAAACCTTCAACCATTTTCTTCTGCTGTTGCTGTTTGGGGCATCAGTCTGGGCTGGTTCCAAGCCAGGAGGGCAGCAGCTGAGCAGAGGAAGTGTTGCACTTTCTGGCCAAACCTGTGATTTTGTGAAGCCTGGGCTTGGTTTTGGATCAGGAAAAGGTAAGGTTTGACCTGTGTGTCAGGAAAAAAAAAAAAAAATCAAGTGCTATTTCTGGCTGGGATCTGGAGCCTGCAGAGGGGAGAGTCGTGTCCAGCAATCACTGTGCTTCCCCCATTTATCCTGGTGGAGCATCAGGCTGTCCTTGGGGCTGAGAGTGGGGGAAGGGTGGGAAAACCCAAGAAATCAACTTCCAGACATAAATACAATATGGACAAGTCATAAACATTATTAAAGCAAGTCTATCCCTGCAGGGCAGGTTTTTGCTCATAATGCTTTCCTGATTGCGCTTCCGCAGAGCTGGGGGAGTGAATAGTGGGCTGATTATCCATGGCCCATGATCTACATGAGTGCAGAACTGTTCCCTTTGTATGTGAGCAGAGAACTTTGCATATTCACTGCCAGGGAATAGCCATCCTGCTTCTTATTCCCTCTTCAGATTCGCAGTGGGCCTGATCCCAAACACGGCCACGTCAATGGGGTTCTTTGTCTGGGCCCTCCTCGTGTCCCACATTACCATTGCAAAACCTGCCCTGTTTGTCATCTTAAATATACAGGCCAGAAATGGGCCTGGCAGTGACATGGGGTGTGATCACACCCCAGGCTGATTCACCAAACCCTTTGGTAGGTCAAGGGACAGGCAAAGGCAGAATATAAGGGGGGGAAAAAAAACCAACAGTTCAAAAAATGACTCTGTGACTGATTAACAAAATTGTCTCTAATTGTTGTTGCTTAAAAAGATCAGAACCCTTGAGAGAAATCCAAGTCTTTTTCCCTTGTGCTTTCTTGGAGCCTGACTCCAGTTGTCCAGCTCATCTGGAGCATCATGGAATGTCCTGAGTTGGAAGGGACCCACAAGCATCCCAGTGGCTTTGTTACAGGGGAGAGCCCCAATGGGATCCGTGGGCAAGAGTCAGAAAGGATCTCATGTTGTAAAAAGATTTATGTTGGCAACAATATCCCATAAAAGGCCACTTGTGTCTGACACAGTCAGAGTAGCAAAGACTTTTTAAGCAGATGCAAAAGGTGCAGCAGTTTCATTATTCAATTATGACAGAGCTTTTCCCAACAACTTAATGAACACATTCATTTGCAATGTGTTAAACCACTTTTTCTGTTAAATGTAAAGATCAGTGCTAGGAGCTATACATTGTGCAAGATAATTGCACCATGTAATTCTGGTGCTTCAACAATTTATACTGAAATATTGATGGATATGTTCCAACATTCTTCTTCTCTTTTTTTTTTTCCCTCACAAGCATATTTCATAATCTTTTAAATATCTCTCCCCTGAAAACTTTAATGTGAAGCACAAATCCCCTTATGTAATAGAAGTTTAATGCATCTGGATATTGCTAACCAAACAAAAGCCTTTCAGACCCACTTCTACTTTCAGAAATAAAAGATGCTGTTAACATAAAGTATTGTGAATATGAATTTATGAGGAATGTGCCATAGCAGAAGGGCATGACTAAGGAAAAGTTAAGAGCTCCCCTTTAATATTAGAAATATGAAGTATTTTTTTTTTCTGATTTCTTATGGGCATAGCTAAGAATAAAAAAAACCAATTTTTCAAATAGGAATTTAATGTTAAGTGACACTTTGCATAATCTGCTTAGGAGAGGCACTCTGGAGTTGTACTGTCTGTGGTTCCAGCATTGACCCAAGACTTGTAAATTGAAATAGAAATGCAGGGAGGTTAAACAGAGCAACGAGGAGCATCTCAGAGAAGGAACCTCGCTCATAAACTGTGGTTGGAACAGTTGGTTCAAGGGGTTTGTATGTTTGCTGTAAAAATAGAACTTGAATCAAGCAAGTAATAGTCATTAGTAAGTAGTCAGGATGAAGCATTTGGTTGTGAAATTATACAAACTGTGCAGAAAGCTCTTGGGTTTGCTCTAGGAGGAAAGGTTTGGAAGATTCCTGGGTGCTGAGAGCTCTGCCTCGGGCTGGTGGGAGAACTGGCACAGAGAAGCTGAGGGGGTTACCTGTGACAGAGCCCTTGGTTCCTTTATGTGAACAAAACATAAACTGCAGAGAAAGACCTGTGAATTCCAGTAAATGATCCTGGAATTTGCCCCAGTGTCCTGTTTAGTTGTGACCCTACAAGGCAGTTTGTGCTGCTGTGGGTTTGTTACTCCCCAGAGCACGTCGTGCCATGGGATTGTTCTCTTTACCTGCAGAGTTCTCTCTCCTACCTTTGCCTGACAGTTTTATATCTCTTTTGTTGCATATTTCCTGTTCTATATCTCTGTCCCATCCCTAGAAGTGTCCAAGGCCAGGCTGGATGGGGCTCTGAGCAACCTGGGCTAGTGGAAGGCGTCCCTGCCCATGGCAGAGGGTGGAACTGGATGGGCTTTAAGGTCCCTCCCAACCCAAACCACGCTGGATTCTATGAAAATGCCACATTTAGGCTCAGATCTGTTTTCTGACCCAGACTTGGACTGGAACCTTTCCCATCCCAGGTGAGATGGCCCCTTGGGCCAGCAGCTTCTCTGTTTGAGGAATATCATTTAAGGTCTCTTCCAACACAAACCATTCTGTGATTCTGTGGTTCCTGCATCTTGTCCCATCTGCTGAAGATTTAAGCAAGGCTTGTACAGGCAACAATTCTGAACCCTGCTAGTTGTCCCCAGCCCTGTCCTGGGACGTCCCCTGGCTGACAATGAGCCACAGATCAGCCTTGCCTCCCCTCAGCCCTTGGCTCCCTCACCCAGCCCATGAGATGGATGCTCTCTGTGAGAATGGTGCTGACATTGGCTCACCAGGGACTGGCATGGGACCATCATTTCATGTCCTATAGGTCCCCAGGAAGAACCAGATGCTAATGAGTGCCAGGCCATTAGAGGCCTGGCTTGCACTCCAGCTCCAGTGTCCTAAACTCCCTGTCCTGAGCCCATTATCCATTGTAGCTGCTGGGGGTTGCTGCAGCCTGCCCTGTCAGCAGAGATGTTGCACAACCAGCCAGTGACCACCCAGGGCTATTCTCTTTAGGCTGGATGCCATCTTTTCTGGGCAAGTGTACAGATCATGTCTTGAACTGTGCCAGACACGCTGTTTGTGGTTCGTTTCTGCTCATGAGCCTGGCTGAACAAAAAAGGAGATATATATATATATATATATATATATTTATATCTGTCCCAGTGGTGTTCACGTCCAATCTGACATCCAGTAGATGGCCCTTGGGGATTCTAACGAGGCACCCACTGCTGTACAGCGTGTTTTGGCAACCAGGAGGGGTGGCAAATCCCATGCCTGTCTTTCTTCTGCAAGTCTTCATGTTTCTTTTTGGCACATCCACGCAACGAAGATCAAGATGCAAGTTCTGCCAAAGCTTCTTGTAGAATAGATGACATTTATATTGTTATGCAGTTTGCTGATCTAAACATACCATTGCCTTGCCTTGATAGCCCAGGGCAAGTGCTAATCAGCTTGTTTTGTGGGCACCATGCCATCTGAAAGGGGGGACACAAATAGAGACAGTATGTGCATCATCCACGAGCGTTGCAAGAACACGATTCCCAGCTGAGAGTATCGAAATGTGTCGGTCCCCTGAGCGTGTTGGCATGGAAAAGAGAAGTGACAGCGTTAAATGGAAGGGATTTGGAATGAATCAAGGTTATATTCCTTAGCTGCCTCAAGTTTTCATTTATATAGGTCACGTTGTCAGCCGGTGTAAACAGGCAGGGCTGTGCTGTAAGCAGGGGGGTCACCAAATCTGAGCTGCTGAGCATCTGACCCCATGTGGCTGCTCCCCACGAGGAGCTTCCCTTCTCATTTTGTCCTCTGGGGCACCATGAAAGGAGGTTTAGCCTCAAAGGTAACGTGTAAGTCGAGTTTGGGTTCCTGTGTTGTCTTCACAGCTCCGTCGCTCACACTCGGTGCTGGGCAGTTTGCCCTCTGTGTGCCCAGTGTCACCTCAGGTATGGAACAGGACTTTGATTTAATCACTATTTTAGTTCTAAGGGCTTTAATCAAGGTTTTCTGGAATGGCAGGCGTGGTGGAATAGTTCACTTGGAGTGCTGCAGTGGAGGGATGGATGGATATGGCTCTTAGACAAAGGTGTCCGTGGGACACAAGGAGAGGGGGTTGTGTTTTGTGCCAAGGATTTTGTGTTAAAAAAGAAGAAATGTTCTAGAGGAAAATTATTGTTTAGGGAACACTGATTTGCATGAATGAGTGTTTTCACTTCAGCTGATAATTAAAAATGGATACTTAAGCCACAGTTTAGTGTCCCAAGGAGGAGCAGTCGGGGTTGGGATCAGGGTGGGAAGGCTCCCAAAGAGGGTGTCGTGCTGGGCATCTCCTCTGAACCACCTGGCTGAGAGGAAGAGCTGAATGAAGCTGCCCTCAACAACTGGGAAAAAAAATAATCTTCTGCCACTACAAGGGAAATTGGGATTAGAGGAGAAATCCCAAAGTGGGAGAGTGGTGCAGCCCTGGAGCAGGTGCCCAGCGAGGCTGTGGGATCTCATTCCTGAGGATTTCCAGAGCTCCTGTGGCCACCAGCACATTCCACTTTGAGGTTGTGGCCATGTCTGGAGTAGAAGGATGACTCAGGTGACTTCCAGCCATCTTTGACACACTCCCCACGAAATACTATTTTCCTACAAACCTCTGTGACTCTCATGAGTGTTCCCTGAATTAGCCCAGACGAGGTGCAGCCTCTCCATCCTCATCCTCACTCCCAGGGACATCTGAAGTGCCCTCAGTGCCACCTCCCAACCTTTGGGTGTTTTATGCACGTCCCTTCCCTCTTTCTGTGCCTTATTTGCTTGATTGTTTCTCCCTCAGAGTGGATTTTTATGGCCCTGTTTTAGGAAAACACGCTCTGGGGGGTATCACATACAAACAATTACACTTGAAAACCCCTGAAGATGGACTGAAAGTGGATACTTGCAGGGAATAACAGGGGACTTTGGATGCACAAGTAGAACTCTAATAGCTGGCTTGAGTTCATTGGGGTAATCTGGCCCTTATCCCAGCCTTTTTGAAAGATAATCATCGTTCCAAGAGAGGTTTTCATTGACTGTAGCATACACTTTATATTTCACTGTGTAATGGAACCTTCCATACACTCAAGGAAAACAATTTACAGAGCTAATTGCTGAACTCTGCAGATATAATCCTTTAAATGGGTTATGCTAGATAAGAGTTTATGTTAAAAAAGAAGAAATGTTCTGGAGGAAAATTATTGTTTAGGGAACATTGATTTGCATGAATTAATGTTTTCACTTCGGCTGATAGTTAAAAATGGATACTTAAGCTAAGCCACATTTTAGTGTAACATAAATGCTTCATTAGTTATGGTGTGAGCTGAAATCCATTGTTTGTTTGCTTTTTTATGTCTCCAAACTTCAGCTGGCGTCGGGTCAAACCGTGCCAAAGATTCCATTTTTTTAATTAAAAAAGAAAAAAAAGCCAAGAAAGCCCTGCCCGGACTCTGAGATGGGAGGATGCCTTGGAGTTCTCATTGTTACTCACTGATTTAGTTTAGACAATCCTCTCCACCCTCCTGTCTCAGCCTACTTCTCAGGGAAATTAGGGGTGGTGGTAATGATCTCACCTGCCACAGTTGTCTCCGGAATTAACTGATGAATATTTGCACAGTACAATATTTGTACAGAGGTGGTGCATCCCTCGTGCTGCAGGAGCTGCCATCTGTCACACACACACACATCTCTCAGATTTAAGGGCTGCAATGAACATTTTTGGGGCTTGGGAAGTCAAGGAACTTTTGCAGAACTCAGAGAATTAATTTATTTTTTTTTTTTTGGTTGCTGTTTTTATCACTCATATTTTAATTCAGATTATAACCCAGGCCTGTACCTGCTGATGGTTGTTGTGGCTTTATTGCCCACACAGTCTGGGGTTATGGCACAAATATATGAGAGTTCAGCACTGTACAGAAGGTGTTAGTAATGAACTAGACAGAATGTTTGAGTTTAATTTAAATCCATTTTCTCCCCTGTAGCCGAGTGTTGGTGACAGATTGAGAGAGAAGGAGTAAAGCCCAGCATTGTGGTTTTTTCCACAGCCCAGAGGAACAAAGGGTATGTATGTTTGTTTTCCGTGGTTCTCTTTAATTATCCTGTAATTTCTGTGTTGTGTTACCTCGATTGTGTTTAGAGGAAGTTCATATATATCCAAAGAGGAAGGGATTAAGGAGGACACTCAAGCTGAGGCTTTCAGAGAGCTGGGCTCTCCAGCACTCTGTGACTCAGTAAAATGTGCAGGTCACATCTCGTTCCACTGTGAATTTCCCTTTTTTTCCAGGATCTGTGGTGAAATCTCTCCTGTGAACTGCACACCCAAAGCTGCCATCCCCATTCCAGGTGCTCCTTCCCACTGGCAAACAGCCCAAGGAGGAACTGTTTAGAGGTGAGATGTTCCCTCCAGTCAACTGGAGGGATGAGCTTTTTGTTCCTTTCTAGTAGAAGAGTCTTGCCAGTTGTGAATTGAACTGATAATAAGGAGCTCAGAAACTTTTTATCCCGTGGATGTGTTTGTACTGTATTTATACAAAAGTACTGTAAAAGCACAATATTTACACAAAAGACTGGGATCTATTGCACAAATCCATTGCTGTTACGTGCTTCCAGCAACAGATTTTTAACATGGAATTGGGTGGTTGGAACTGGCTGATCTTTAAGGACCCTTCCAACCCAAATCATTCTGTGATTCTATGAAATTCCTGGGTGCAAAAATGCATATTAACCAGAAAACGAGCTTCACTGAGATCATTAAAAACTCTCTTTTTTTTTTTCTTAATTTCTTTTTTGTTTTTTTTTCCCCACCCACCATCCCGCTCGGAAAATCAGCCTGATTTTTGAAGTCCTTAATTAAGGATGGAAATTTAGTGTTAGGCAGATGCTGTCATTTTTTTTTTTTCTTCCCCTACCCCTCCAGCAAAAACCCATGTGCAGTGTGCTGCCTGGGGCTCAGAGACTGCAGGATGGGATGAGCAGCATCTGCAAAACCTGCAGGGTCCTGCAGTCAGATGAGTCATGTGTTGCACGGGCAAAGTTTAATCCCAGAGAAGAAGTTCCAAGACAGGAAGAACCCCCTGAAAACAACAGGAATTGGTACAGTATTTGGGCAGTAAACACAGGTTAGGACAGTCTGGGTATTTGCTTTAATCCCCTCTGGTTCTATTTTGAATCGCTGTGTTCCTACTTGCTAAACCACTTTCCTTTTTCACTCTGTTTTACTGTGACAGAAGGAGGAGGGGATATTTTGGAAGCTGGAAGAGTGCCACTGATTTTTTTTTTGCAGGTTTCTTGAACTGAGCACTGCCACTCTGGAAGTGCTGGGAGCCTCTTCTTCCAGGGTTCCCCACAGAATTCCCACCCTCCCACGAGGCAGGACGTGCCCCAGGGTACGGGACTCGCCTTCCTGAATGTTTGAGGGGATGAGGGAGTTTGGATGGATAGGCTCTCAGCAGCACAGAACCAGGGAGCCCAAATATTGCCAAAAGATCAGGAGCTGAGTGTGAACAGGATGGAAAATTCCTCTGCAGTGTGGATTGATGGAGTTCAGCAGCGGGGCAAGCAAAGGTCGAGCAGAAAGGTCCAACTTGGCACGAGGCCACTCCCCATGAAGGGTTTGGCTTTGTGTTTGGGCTGGGTTGGTGCTTTTGTGCCAGTCCTTGCCTGGAAAGTGCCTGATGATCCACATTTTAGTGGTGGATGTTGCCCAGCAGCTCATGGTGGGGAAGAGCTGGAGGTGGGTTGGATGGAGCTTTGAGCAACCTGGTCTAGTGGAAGGTGTCCCTGCCCAGGGCAGAGGGGTTTAAACAAAATGCTCTTTAAAGTCCCTTCCAACCCAAACCATTCTGGCACTCTTTGATTTATGAGGCTTTATTTATTACATATTTTTAAATTATTTTTTCTGTTTCCTCTCGGCATAATGAAATATTCCAGGGGTGTTGCTCGTGTTCTGCCATACATTTGGGTGTGGTTTAGCAGACATTCCAGGTAGTCAACCTCAAACCATGTCCCATAGTGAGGCCTCTTTTAGAGAGCAGTAAACAAATCTCACTTCTACTTCTTCATTTTATTTTTTTTTTCCCCTTTTCCCCTGAGCCAAAATTCGGGAAAGTCATTTAGTGTCACCTAGGTGGCTTTTAATAGGGGCTTGGAACAAGGAGGAAAAAACCCCTCTTGTGCCCACTTGTTTCTTAGGTCACGTTGCCCACAGCTCGTCTCACCACTCCCTGAGAAAGTTTGTGTAAGTCCTAAAATAATTCCACGCTGCTGGCCCACAAATATTCCCATTTGGTCATCTTTATATAGAGTAATTACTGTTTAACATGGCACCACAGCTGGGCCAGGGCTTATTTTGGGTTAGGAGATATAAAAAGCTGTTTGTAATAAATAAATAAAATTACTGGGTTTGTTGCTCTGTCATTCTAAACAAGTGAGCCCAGAGACTTGTTAGTTTGCTTATTCTTTTCTGCTTGTTTTGCTTTAAGAGTCAGCATTTGTGGGAGGCTTTGGTACCAAAGGTATCCATCCTGGCTAATTTAGACAAGCCTGCACTTCAGTGACCAAAACTCTAATTTTTGGGTGTTGTGGTGACACTGAGGGAGCTCTGTGGGGTGGCACATGCCCAGGGAAGGGGGTCAAGGCTTAACCAGTGGATACAAGTTCATTTTCCTCAGCAGGTGAGGGGTGGGAAGAAGCACCTTGAGGGAAAGGTCTTGGCCCTGTGCTGTCCTCCAAACAGGTATTTGAATTTCTGTGCTGGCCACAGAGCAAGCAGCTCATTCCCACATGTCTTTAGCATTTTTTCAGGCCATGCTGACTCCAACATCAAAGTTCTTTCTAATTTTAATAACTTTGAGATATATATATATATATTTTTATCCAGATGTATTTTATATTTGTTCATATATGGATATATGTGTGTGTGTGCAGCCAGAGAAAAGGAAAACAGGGCCATGTATATCCATGTGGCATTTCTTATCTGCCCCTAAAATACAGGTGTCTCTGTGGGAAACAAGTTGTGAAGCTGTTTATTGTCCAAGAGTTCAGGAAGTTGAGGGTGTTATATTCACTTACACTGCTTCCCAGGCTGGGCTGATCATTTCACCTCAAAAATCAGCATCAAAGTCTCTCTCACAGAAGACCCCAATATTTTTAGTAGTCATGGGAAGGAATGTTGTTCCCTGGGACAGAGGCTGTGGGTCAGGACTCAGGGTTTGGTTGTCTTTTGCTGCTTATTTTGTGGCCTTGGGCAATTTTTAACACTCTTCTGTGCCTCTGTTTAATAGGAAAATGGGACCAGTTCTCTTGCAGAGAACTATTTAAAAGGGAAATTGAAGTTTGGAGACCTTTTACCAGCCTTTGGCATCAGAGATATAGAGTAGTTACGAGATGTATTCCTGTGCTTTGGCTTTATTAATGATCTGAACTCCTGGAGAAATCATCATATTACCAATATCCATCCTATTATTCCTTGTATTCATATATATCTTGCTGCTGTTGCTCCATGGCAGCTCTGACTTTCTGTGGGATATTTCCTACATGTTCCTGGTAAGGATCTAATTATTTCTTCCAACTGCAGCAAATCTTGTAGGTCCAGGTAAATCTCGTGGTGTAGGAACTAAGAGGGAGGAGAAAAGTTCGATGCCAGGGATCAGACTTTGATCTTTCAGGGATTGGATCTTTCCCACTGTTGGTTGCTTCTTGAATAAATCTGAAAGAGCTTTCATTTTATTTAAAAGGCTTTTATTGATCAAAAAGGCTCTGTCTCCTCGAGTGGCTGAAGCAGGTTTAACTCGTGGTAGAAGTTCTTATTTGAGCTTGTTTTTATCATCTTGGTTGATGCACAATTTCATGCCTTTTTTTTTTTTTTTTTAAAGGTAACTGGGAAACATTCACATGGTTAGAGACAGAAAAAAAAAATAAATAAGTGTAGGTTTCCTTCCAGTCCATTAATTTTCTTTCATGGAGCTCTGTACCAGTTTGAGAGCACAATTGGGAGGAATCAAAACACAGACATCTAGACCATTACGTCAGATCAAAAAGGGAACAGATTTGTTTTGAAACTGGGTCTTATGCGTTTGTCCGAAGCCATGAACGTTTCTGAGACCTCAGAACATTCTTGCTGTTCTGCCTCAGGATGAAACTTAGATCATGTGAACTGGGGAGAGAGATCCCAAAATATTTGAAGCCATTTAAGTGACTGTAGCCCTAATTCAAAGTCCTTTGCCAGGTGAGGCCAAGCAGGGATTTGAACCTGATTTTTATGCACGCTCTTTTCTTCTCTTTCCTGCTTTTAACATCTTATATTAAAGAAACCATCCCTGTGGATTCCATAAAAATGGATTTATCCAGGTCAGACACGAATTTTTTTATAAGTGACCCACTGTTTTGTGCCCAACCAAGCCCCACCCCTGAAATAAATATATAGATTAGGGGTAGGGAATTGGAAAGTCCCATAAAACAATTTTTTTCTGTGTTGCCTAATAATTTGTATTATTTTACAACAGTTTTAAGTTGTTTAAGTTACAGCTCTTTCTAACTGAACCTCTGTGCAGTGTAAAGGACAGAGAGCAGGGTGGGAAGATGCAGAGTTTGGGGGACAGCATCCATCCAGTGGATGGCTTTGCTGGGTTCATTGACCTCCTGTAGCCTGTCCCCATGGCTTTTAGGACCAGGCTGCAAACTGGACTGAGCTCCTTGTGCTGCCAGTCACTCACTGTCCTGGACAGAAAAGGCAACAGCAGCTCTGCTTCCGTGCTCCGGATGCTGAGTCACCTGCGTGGTGGCAGAAAATAGCCCAGGGGCTGCTGTTTGCCCAGAGTGCCCTGGGGAGGTTTCATCAGCTCTGCTGGGCTTGGGCAAGTCAAACTGCAGAGCTTTCAGCCCTGGGGCCAGTCTGTGGTTACTCACACCCCGCTCGGTGCCCCGGTGCCCGAGGTGCCCGTCAGCGATGAGTAACTTCTTGTTCACAGCTTGTTTGAAAGCCAGTGGCAATATTTGGTTGGTTTGAGTTGCTGTTCCATTGGTGCACGGTGTCAGTTCAAGCCTGTTTTGCTGGAAATGTGTCCCAGCTCGTCTGTCTCTTCTCTGTGCCTGCTCCCAAAGCCTGAGCTGGTCCGTGGTGGGGGTGATGAGCTGTCCCACTGCTGTGTTTGCTGCCCACTACCAGGGTTTCACCAGATGAAGGAACCACTGTTCCCAAATTTCTGTGACCACTGTCACCAGCCGTCCTGGTTCAAGCCAGGGTCACTTTCTCTGGCTTTATGGAGCATTTCTGTGCTCTCTGCCTGCTCTAGAGGGTTCCAGGTGCCTTCAGACCAAGAAACCCTTTAGAGAGGCATCACTTATGGTGCTGTATGTGCCGTGGTACTTCTTATTGTCAGAGCTGCCCTAGTGAGCACCGAGCTGGGGACACCAGTTCAAGCAGGCTACTGGAAAGGAGATTTCTCCATGCACCTGATAGCTCAGCCAGGCTGCTGCTGGTCCTTGGGTGGTGCTCCTGCAGCACTGTGTTACCAGCCTGCCATCCAACCTCCCCTCCACGGGTACGGCTCGTCCCTGCTGCTCCGAAGGCAGAGACAGAGGCAGCCAGGGCCTGAATGCAAATGCAGCACCACACAGCCCTGCTCCTTCCCTCAAACTATTGATTACGTGTCTGGTTTGCTCTCCCCTGGTAATAGGCCATAGGCAGGAGGCAGCAGGGCGAGGAGGAGGAGGAGGAGGAGGAAAACCTGTCGTGGTGGTTCGATGCGGCTCTTGAGCCAATGGGAGGAGAAAGGCTGTGGATTGGGCTGGCAGAGAGCACGGGTGGGGGGACTGTCTTAGCAACAGCAGGGAGCAGCTCTGCCCCCTCCCACCCTGCAACCAGGCTGGAAAGTTCCTGATGATGTCCCTTAATGTATTTGTCTCGCCCATGCCAAGCTCGTACGTGATCGGGGTGACTTTGCCGCGTGTGCCGGTTTATCCCTCCCCTCCATGATCCTTTGGAAAGGGTAGAAGGGAACCTTTTCTTTATCTGTCCTACTAAAACCAACTAGTGAGCTCAAGGTAAAGGGATCAGCTGCTTGATTCAATGCTGTGCGAGCCCTGAGAACAAAAGTGAGGTTTGTATTGTGTTTTCGTGGTTGGTATTTTCCTCTTGATGTCTTTCCAAGGCTGTCTGAGGTTCAAACAGAGAGTTTCTTGCCAGTCTGTTGTGGCAGTGGGAGCTGGGCACCTTGACTGTGTTCTCATCTCTGCCAGGTGAATCCCTACCCTTTAAAATCCAGATCACTTTGCTGGGCTCTTGGGTTTGGAGGAAAAGCTTTCTGAGTTGAGCTTTCCCTGTGACCCACAGGCTGAGAAAAGCCAGTCCAAGACACCCTCGTGCTTTGCCTCTTATCTGCCTTACAGCAGGAAGTGTTCTTTCTGTCTGCCTGCCACTCTCCTGCTCCATCTATCACTGCCTTAACCAACCAAAAATGAAAATGGCAGTTTAAATTCATCCAAACCTTTCGAACATTTATTGGAACCGAACACCGGCTCCTCCAGCGCTTCCCTTGCAAACGACCTTCTCTGTCCTCCCCTCACCTGCTGCCTCCTCCTGCTCCTGAGCATCCCCATGTTTATCTCAGGGTTTGCATGCTGATAACAAACATAGATTTCTGTGAGCCCTGCACCTGCCCAGACGGCGGGGACAATAATAGCAGCACCGTCGGGACCGATATATATTGGTCTTAGGAGTGTGTCCAATAATGTCTGGGTCAGGGAGCCTTTAACTGCAGTGTCAGGGAATTTAGTCAGCTGTCATCGCTTCTTAATTAAAAATAGCTGAGACTCACTTACATTCCTCTGCTGTGTGTTAGCTCATTTGTCATCTTGTCCTCTGCTCTCCTGCAAACCCCCTGGACACCTTCAGAACCAGGCAGAGGGGGGAAATTCCTGCAGCAGGTAAGGAGACGAGGAGCAGAGAGTGGATAAGCAGAGCCACGAGCTGCTCTTTGGGTCAGGAGTTCAGCAGGATCCTAGTCCCCTTTAGGATACATAACCCTTCAGTATGAAATGTTCTGTATGTATTTTATATATATATATATATAAACCCAGGCTGTGCACAGGCATGTGTCAGGGAATAAATCAAACAGTAACTGTCTTGGGGTTACAGGCAACTTTCCTTGTGGACAAACCAACTTACATTTTTCCATCTTGAGTTTCCAGCATCTTCCTCTGGCCCCGGTGCTCCCAAAGGCAGAATGCTTTTTCAGTCAGACCTTCTCTATGTACATGAGTGATTGGATTCCTAATTCCATGCTAAATGGAATTTAGTGGTATCTGTGATTGCTATCACCTTCCAGTAGGTTTCACTAATTTATTTGTGCTATTCCTAAGGGGACAGGGAGATGGGAGGTTACAGAGAGGTTCAGGAGCTGCAGAGGGAAATAAATCACAGGCTGTAATATCATTGCTGAAAGAAAATGCACCCCCCCCCCCCCTGCCAAAAAAAAAAAAAAGGGATTTATTGTGATTCTCACTAATGCTCAGAGTCAAGGGACAGTTTTGGCATAGTGAGAATTTTTCTGGCTTCCTTTTTGCAAGTAAATCAGAGGTGGAAGAGCATTAGACTGACTGACTTCCTGAAGTGGAAGTTGCATCCGGATTTCCATGTTTAATTGGCTGGGACTGACCTATCTTCCATGAGTTTTGCTCGTCCATTTTCGAACCTGTTTATATATTTAGTCTTCACAACCTTGGGTGGCGATGAATCCCACATTTAAACCACATATTGTTTGAAAAGGTCCATCCAGGATGTCCTGTACAACACCATGAACCTGTGCAGGGAGGGAAGGGGTGGCTCTTGCCAGGGCTGTGCATCAGCTCAGCCCAAATTGGTGAGAATTCCTCCTGACACCACTCAGGAAGGGAAGCAGCACCAAGACTCCAGTGCTTCACCACCCAGCTTGGGCTGGGTGACCAACTGGGACCAGTGTGAGCTCCCACACAGGAGCACTCCCACTACTAAATGGGGATTTTTCCGGCCATACAGGTATTTCCCTCAGGAATGTGTTCCTGCTGACCTGACTGAAGATCCAGTGATACTTATTGAGGTCCTAAAAAGCATTTTATTTCCTGTAGAGGGAAAATTCACATGCAGCTCATGGGATAGACCTACTTTAATTTCATATATTATCTTCGATCTGTTGTTTGTTTTTTTTTTTTTCTGAGTCCAGTTCAAGAAAGTTGTGGAACAGTTTAGAGGGATAAACAGGGAAATGAATTGATTTGTCTTGATATTGCTGGGGGATTTTGTGTTATTCTGAGGTGTACTAGAACAGGAAATCAGAAGCAACAGATAAAAGTTCCTCTGAACCCCACGGCATCAAACTAAGGACAGAGCCCCACGTTAGCTGAGACATTTTCACTGCAGAATTTTTTTTTTAAAACTAATTAAGCTCTGATGACTTCAGCTGTATTTTCAGCCTCTGATTAAGGCCATGATACTAATTAAACTCTTGAATTATTAAAAATGCAAATAGTCAGACCTGTGTGCAACAGCAGACTTGCTTTTCCACGCTCCAGGACAGCAGTGGGAATATTTGACAGAGTCCCTTGTGATCACAAGTTTTTCTTTTCCCTTTATTTTTTTCTTTTTTTTTTTTTTTTAAATGGCTGCTCTCCACTTGATGCAGAACTGAAAAAAAAAAGCCAGCTGCTGGGGTGTAAATGTCTCAGCTGCCTTGCAGCTACACGAGGCAGTTTGATTAGAACACAGCAAAGTTTTGGAAGGAGCTGAGGGTTTCTTGACATCCCCCCAGTGGCATTTTGGCTGGATGGGCTGTTGGGATTGAAATACCATCCAGTCCTTGGAGGGTGAGTTTGCTTTCAGCAGCACAGCTCTCAGAGCTGCCTTTCAGCTCCCCACTTTGTTGTCACAGTTCAAGATGTGAGCCACGATGAATTATTTAACCCTCCAGTTGTCCTCTCAGATCCTGCCTCTGGCATCCCCTGTGACACACAGGCACTTCCAGAGAGGTGTCCCCCCCACCCCAGGAGGGCTGAGTGTGGCCTTTCCCTCAGCCCAGGTGAGTTTTGGTCGTGGCAAATCGAGCAGGAGGGGATCTGAAGGACTGTTTGATCTCTTGGCTGTCGACATCTGAGCAGGCACCAAGCCCCTCTTCTGAGTAACAGCCACTCTTGTGCACAAACACATCTTCTGAGGGAGCAGTTGGCAAGCAGAAGCAGGGCTCATCCCCAGAAGTACAATTAGCTGGTCTGTAGCTACACTGGAGTTGTGTGGGTTGGGTAAGAATTGCCCCCACAGCCTCACCACTGTCCCCACGTGCTTGGATCAGGGCAGTTTCTGGGGTTATCATAAAGGGTTTGCACAGCCCCAGAGCTCCAGTGACACCCTGAGTGCCATTTCTGCACCTCTGCTCTCCCCTGGGCAGTGTTTTGGGTGTGCAGCCCTCCTGGTTGACACAGTGGCCCAGGGGGCTCGTGTCTGTCCCCCCTTGTAGCCCTTTTGCCATTCTGGAGGCTCTGCTGGATCTGGCAGCGTGTGCAGGCAGTGCCAGCTGGGACATCAGAGGGATATGCCAGGAGGCAATCTAGTTATAACTGGCCCAGAGGGAAGTTTCTTCCTCGTGCTGAGTTAGTTCATCAGACAGACATAAATAAAAGAAGGTGCATGAGGCACTATTCAAATGCAGCAAGTGCACGTCCTATTTAATAACCTGGAACCCTCGCTGGTGTGAAGTGATAACAATTTATTGGAGTCACCTATCAGATAAAAACATGACCCAGTGTGTGCAGTTGAGCCCAGGCAATGGCAGGTCTGATGCTAAAGATATCTCTTTTTTTTTTTTGCTTCTCTCGACTGTCCTTCTGGTGTGTTACAACAAAGAAATAAGTGGGCATTACTTTACCTATGACAACTGATTTTTTTTTCATCCTCCTGCTCTAATGGGCTGCAGGTGTTTCACAGCCAGCCCAGACTAATCAGGACAGACACTCTGGCCACGAGCCAAAATTATAAAACTGTCCAGGGAGAGAAGAGAAGAAAAGAAAAGACAAGGGCTGGGGTGAGGGAGTGGGAAAGGAAAAAAAAAAAACCCAGAAAGCGAGGGAGTCACTCCATGCTGAGACTTTGCACTTTTGTGTCTCCTGAAGTGAATGCATCAGTCAGGAATCAAAGGTTTGAAAAGTCATTCAGCCCCTCCAAAGGAGAAGGGGAACCATCTGCCCTCCAGGATGGAGCTTCTCCTCCCAGTGGCACCAGAGCAGACCTGGAGGATCTCCATCCACCAGAGCTACACCCAGCTCACCCAGGATCTCACATCCTGGCCTGGTGGGGACATCTTCTGCCAGAATAATGTTTGGAACCCAGCTCTGGAGTGTTGTGCCACCACAGTGGAGGCTCCTCTGTTCCAAGAATCACTGTGGGGTTGTCCAGTGTTAATTAATTAATCCTTTTTCGGCAAAATTTGAGCTCGGTAGAAACGACAAAGACAAGGCAACTCATTCAGAGCTGCAGCCCCTCACCCTCTGAGATTTTACAGTGTGTGCTGCCCTCCAATCCTGCAACAAATCCCTCAGGTTTCCTGGAAGCTGGGGCAGGGATGGGAAGTCAGAGGGAAGGAAGGATGTGCCATGTGAGAATGGAAGATATTCCATGTCCTCACGGCTTTGCAGATGGTGCTGCTTGGGCAGGCTGGGGTGGGATGCAGGATTTTTGGGTGTGAGCCAAAGAGCAACCAGGATAAGGGAGCACAAGGGAAAAGCTGGCTCTGAGGCACTGGGCTGGCTCTGAGCATTTGGCTTGACTTGCCCTGAGGCATTTTAGCTGATGGGCAGAGCTGAACCCCCCCAGGTGCCTCTCAGGGGTGATTTTGTGAGTGCCTTGGGGATGTCCCTCACCTTGAGCTTCCCCAAGCAGGTCCCTAAAGGTGAGATGTGTCCAAGCCTAAAGGCTTGTATGTCCATGGCAGCACTCTGGTTTTGGGCTCCAAATATCAGACTAATGAACACATTCTGAGGTAAATTTGCTTCACTGGATTCAATATGACAGATCCCAACCACAAGGATCTTATCCAGATTTGTTTGGAGCCAGGATTTGGTCCAGGCCAAATGTTTTGTTCTGTTTGTTTATCTAAGACATGGGTTTGGATGCTTAGCAAGGAAAAAAAAAAACCCTCAGCAAACTATAACTGATGGAAGTTAATTATTTTCATTTCAGATCTCCTTCTGGCAGCTGGATGAGAAGGGAATGCCACGGCAAAGGAGGGATTACCAAGTTGTATCCAGAGGGAACAGCAGTGCTGTGTGTTACACATATCACCACTGCAACAGGTCAGTGCCTTCTCCCTGGAGTCACTGTCAGGGCTCTGTGAGGAGCATCAGACCCTGCAGATGCTTTTAAAGGTGATCAAAATGGCACAATTGTAATTCAGAAAGTCGTAAGGCTTAAGTAATTCTTTAAAAAGTGGTATTAGATCCGTTCTTTTTCTTATAGGGAGATGAAAAGGAGTTTCAGAAAGTGCTTTGTAATCAGGCAGGCTGCATCAGTTTGGAATTTTCTGATTTTTTGCATGGCCTTTGGGGTTTTTGCATTTTATAATCTGCTTGGAAAAGTCTGTGAGTTCTGGGTTGTTGTTTGCAAAGTGCTGAGAACGCCGTGAGGTCTCTGAAAATACAAACAGCAATAGTGGCAGTGAGCAGCAGCTTATCAAAACGTTTTGTGATGGCTCAGAAACCCGTGGATTGTTTTTCTCTCTGGTTCACCTCTTGAAGAATCCTGTACTTGGATTTCTGACTTGGAGTGACAGTAAAGCACAGAAGGGTCTCTGTGTGGGGCGTCCTGGTTTGGGAGCTGTTGTGGAGATGGGACACAAAACCACATGAATGTTGAGTGACAGGGACATGGCTTCATTTTCTTTTCTTCTTAAGCTTATCTGAGGGGAGGAAACTGTAGAGCTTATCTTTTCCTGAGTGGAAGAACTGATCCCAAGTGCATGTGTTTAAAGCTGCAGCAGCATGAGCCAGGTTAACTTGACTAAACCACAAAATCTGACTGAGCCTAATTAGAACCCAGG
>NW_021940545.1:4095100-4101615 GCF_001715985.3 Manacus vitellinus
TTGTGAGCATGGGGGAGGATTTAAAGAGCTGAAGGAGGGCACTGGAGTAGTTTTATACATTTGTTTTGCTTTGAGGCAGTGCTCTTATTACCACCAGCCTGGATCCCTGTGCTATTCATCCTGCACCAGCCTGGATCTCCCTTTTATCCATCCTGCACCAGCCTAGGTCCCTGTGCTGTCCATCCTGCACTGACCTGGATCCCCCTTTTATCCATCCTGCACTATTCTGGGTCCCTGTGCTATCCATCTTACACTATCCTGGATCCCTCTTTTATTCATCCTGCACTGGCCTGGACCCCTCTTTTATCCATCCTGCCCTGGCCTGGATCCCTGTGCTTTCTATCCTGCACTATCCTGGATCCCTGTGCTGTCCATCCTACACTATCCTGGATCCCTGTGCTGTCCATCCTGCCCCAGGGCAAGCTTTGCACTCTGTGTTTGTGGGCTGGAGCCATCAGTGCTGGAGCAGGGCCGTGGAGCTGCTGTGCCTGAGCAGAGCCAGGCTGGTGAGGAGCAGAGCTGATTGCTGCTGGCTGGCACTGGGACCCATTCCCTGCCAACTCCAGGCCTCTCCTTCCCGTGCCAGCAGGTGCTTTGCTGATCCGAGCGCTGCCAAGCTTCCTCCTGCTGTTCTCCTGAGTTCCAACATTTCATCTTTGCTCGTGCTGCTGTTTACAATCCCTCTGCCCTGTCTGTTCAGAGACTCATTTGCTGCTGTCCCGGTGCCAGGGTTTTCCATCCAGGGCGATGGAGCCGGGCTGACACTCGCTGGCTCCACCGCCTGGCCCCGCGCACTGGGCTCAGCCACCCCTAACAGGTCCCCTTGCTTTCCCTCCAAGAACATGATTAGAGGTTTGAGGCTGAGCAGACAGCTGGTACACGCTCTCCCAGGGCAGCCTCTGTGTCTGGGCCTCCGTTGTTTCTGTCCAAATCATGTCTGACTCCTTTCCAAAAGCGTTTCAGTCTGTAAAACCAGACCAGGTGCCTCTGGTCGTACTCATTCCTGAAATACCAGCTAAGAACAAAAAGTATTTTGGATTGGTCTTAAAATAGGTAGGAAGTTCATTTCAAAGTGGATTTTTTTTTTTTCTCACTTAAAGCATTTGATTCTTCCCTTATGCTTTCTAGATAGAAAAGTGACCTTGCTTAGATCAATCCCTGGTCTGAGACCTGAATTACTGCATCCCCTTTTACTAGAGCTTCAGAATTGCTCTGTGCCCCACTGCAGCCTCTGAAACCTCACCTCTGTACACATTCTTTGCACCTTGACCCCTCGGGTGCTTTACATAGAGTAAAACTCCCAGCAGGTCAGATGGGAGGTTTTGCTGCAATGTGCTTTCCCATTCCACTCAATTAATTTGCCAAAACAGTAGGAAAAAAAAAGCAAAATAGACCTTACCAGCCAAGCCTGGTGGAAGTGTTTAAAAGCTCTGGTGTTCTGTGAGCTTTGGTTTCATTCTGCATCTGTGATGTTCCTGCATCCCTGTTCACTGCCAAACCAAGTGCTTTGTCCTCCAGACTGTCCTTCATCCAAACAGTGTGAGCAGTGCCCCTGGCACCAGGGCTGCTGCAGGGCTCTTGATGCTGCCAAGGAGCCCAGGCCTTGATTTTTGGAGGGGAGATCTGCCAACCTTCTGTGCCGGGGCCTTTGCAAACTTCCCCGGCGCATCTGTTTTATTTCTGCTCGTGGGTTGCACTGAATAGTCCTTTTGTGTGCTCCGTCTGACGACTCAAACTGGCTCTGAAGAAGCCAGAGATAAATATGACAGCTCCTGTTATGGAGTATCCCCTGGACACTGTGGCCTGACCTGTACCCAGTGCGTGTCAGCAATGATGTTTATATTGCTGTGTCAACTGCAGTTCTTATCGCGTAACCAGAGCCGGACCAAATGAACGGGGAAAGCTTTTCTGTCCCTCTGCTGCTGGGGTCAGCTGCAGGGACACAGATGGGACAAGCACTTTGCCACGGAGCTGTTTACCCCAGCGAATGCCACGACGTTCCCTGGTTCATCTGAGGGGAAAATAATGGTGTGTGAATTGACAGGGGAGCAGCACGAGGGTGGGCTGAGGAGCACCGCCGCGGCTCGGCGGTGGCCGTGCCTTTGCACCTCCGAGCAGCGGGTCTTTGATGCCTGAAAAAGGGTTCCCATCAGTCAGTCTTATCTCCAGAGCGCGGCTATTTCGGAAAATGGGACCCATTTCGTTTGTACTTAAGCACAGGCACCAGAAAGGAGTGTTTATGCCCCCGGGACTCGCAGTTCAGTCGCTGGAGTGTCACCAGTTCAAGGCGTCACCCCGGGAGAGGCACTGGGAGCTCGGCTCTGCCCGCGCTGGCTCTGGACAGTGTTTGACTAGACTGCTTTTATCTCTCCAGTCTGTCTGTGGGAGTTGAATCTCTGTGCAGAGACTGCATTGCCTGGCATCTAATCTGCACTGGTTGACTCAGTCAGGCTCAGAAGGCAAGGGGGGGAGGGAGATAAGTAGGAGGGAGAAAGGTGGGAGTGGAAAATAACATATTTGAGGGGACAGCAGGAAGCCTGGACTCACTCGCATCTTGGGAATTGCTCAGGACGTGACCAAGTGAGTGTTTCCTGATCCCCTTTTTCATTTTTTCCCTCCTTTTTTCCCTCCTCCCCCCACTGAAGACCAGGAAGAAGGGCTGCCTAGCAGGGCACAGCTGGGGGAGTCCCAACAGGGTGATGCTCTTAGCAAATGTCACTAGAAAGCCAAGTGTCCCAGCTGGGTGGAACCTGGATCCACCAAGATACCTCAGCTGCAAAGATTTCCTTTATATTCTTTCCTGTGGTACCTGGATTTTCACTGACCATCACCTGTGCAATCCAATCCTTGCCTACACCTTGAGAGGAGATCTCTGCATGGAGGATATTTTCATTTGCTTGCTGTGTGCTTTTTCTGTGGAAAAATGAATCCAAATGGAGACTAAATGAGGCTCCTCAGTGAAGGAAAGAAAGCAAGGGAGATTTCTAACAGATAAAAGACATTTTTGCTTTTGAATAAGAGGGATGGGAGTTGTTATTTGAGAGGAGAGGTGGAGCAGGACAGGAAGGAGAGGTTTACAGCTGTGTGTCCTTTCAAGTACTTCAGGACAGTCCAACATAAAAGTTGCCATGTGAACATCAGACGCTGCTGTCTATTAAAGTTGGGGACCTGCTCCCACTTTTAAAGATCAATAATCCCACATTCTCTGTACAGTCAGAGCTGGGATCATAGGATGCTCCTGGCATGTTCCATGTACTTCAGGGATTGATGATGTCTCTTCTTTGTCTGCCCTAATTAAATCCATAAATGGCCTTCGTAGTCACCTGTATAGCAGGTGACAAGTTGAGCTGCTTGAGGTCACTGGAGAGGGCACCCTGGCAGCCTTTGAAAAAGAAAAGGGTTTTGATCCAGAATAGTCATGGTGTCCCAGTTTCCTGGTCCCTTGGGCCAGCTTGTTCCTAGAACAGGGCTCTGAAAGCAGAGAGAAAAGAATTGTCTTCTCCCGGGGATGATCTAAGAAATCTGGTATTTCTGTTGTCTCAGAGCTTTGCTGTTTACTCCAGCTGCCACCTGTTTTGTTTCTTCGGTGCCTCTCATTAACATATTAGTAATGCCATGACAATTAGGTGAGCAGATCATGTGTGAGTTATGATTTCTAGTTGGCCTGAAGCAGCTCTGGGTGCTGAGGCACTGATGGGAGCTGTGTTTGTCAAAGTGAGATCCTTTCCAGGGGAAAGACATTTTTGATTCAGATCCTCCCAGCTCCTGGGGTGGTTTGAAATCCAGAGCAGCTCCAAAAGGATCCAAATTTCACATGCAGTACGTGTTTCACATCAACTCAGCCCCAGCCTGAGAGTGACACAGCCTCATTCTCAGGGATGAAAACAAATGCAAATCCGTGTGCTGTGGTTTGTTCTGCTGGATTAGCCCATTTTTTCCCCCCTCAGATTGTTGCAGGGGCATTTGCAGGTGTTTTCTCTGTGGTAGTTGTGCCATGCAGGTGTTTGGAAGAGCAGCAGAGGGAAGGGCACTGCCATTAACAGGGTTTTTTCCCAAGGATAAAGGTGTCTGTGCAGAAACCTGCCCCTTTGGAATACGTGTCCCTCCTTCCCAGGGACCCTCCAAGGTGGTTCATCCTTCCTACAACCTTTTACCTTCTCGTAGCACTTGAGGGTTATCAAAATAAAATAAAACAGCACTAGTAGGATGGGCTTTTTAATTTTACTTCATTTTATTTGCTCAGAGGTATAAAAATAGTATCTTTGAACCTGTCAGTGTGCATTTACAACACAACTGAGGTTTGAAAGAGGCTGTCCAAAATGAAACCCAAGAGTAATAAGAGTGTGTTAGCAGAGCCAGTAGGCATTGAATAGTCTCTGTGGTGGTAGAAAAGCCTTAGGCTTCAACTGATTGCTAATTATGTGGCTTTATTCCTTTTTAAGAAAATACCATGCAAGGTTTGTGAAGGAGGTGAAGTGTGTTAATCTGTGGAGAGTTACCAGTTTTGGGGTTGGTGGTTTGTTCTTTTTTATGGGTTTTTTTCCCCCCCTCCCTTTTTTTTTTTTTATTCCCATGCCTCAATTTGTTTTTCCAGACTGGGCTCTGGTTTGAAAACGAAGCCACATTCCCAAGTCCTGCCATCCATCTCTTAAGAGTGCTGAGGGCACAAGTTATTCCACCTTAAAAAGAAAAAGGGGGGGGGAGGAAAGAAAAAGGAGAAAAAAAAGAAAAAGGAGGGGAAGAAAAGAAAAAGGGGGAAAAAGAAAAGGGGGAAAAATAGAAAAAGGGGGAAAAAAAGAAAAAAGGGGGGAAAAAGGGCAAAAAGGGAAAAAAAAAAAGCAAACCCCACGCTGTGCAGAGAGGGAGAGAGTTACAGCAAGTGGGCCCCCCGCTTTTCTCCGAGGGGGAATGTAAGCAGATCCTTGCAGAAACTGCCTCACTCAGCAGTTTTCAGCTTGTTTTAATTGGCCTGGCCTGAAAGAATTCTGAATGCTGTACCTGTGCCAAGGCAAATGCAAATGTTTCCCCGAGCCCAGGCACTCGCAGGGCCTGGGAGCAGCAGGGATGGGGTGGGAAGCAGGGGAGGCCTCGGTCTAACCCAGCTCAGGAAACAAAGGGCTTTGGAAAAACGAAGGAGGAGCGAGGCAGAGCAGGGCTAAATGTACCTGCTGGAGCTCCTGCAAAGCCAGGAGCTTTCTGTGCCCCTGGCACTGGGCTCTGGGAGCCTTGGCCGGTCTCTTCCCGCCTGGTTTGAGCTGGGGAGTTGTTATTTCCTGCAGAAGGTTTCCCCGTGCTCCAAGGGCAGAGGTGCTGCCATGGATGTGCAGCCCCTGGGTGAGGGGGTGTTGGGCACAACAGGGTGTCCTTGGAAAACTGGGATTGCAGGCTGATCCCAGGGTGGGCTGGGAGGAACCGGTTCCCCTTTCACTGGATTTGGTTGTAACTCACCCCGGCTTGGTTTGGGGTGTGTTTGTAGGTGCTCAGGTCTGGATCCTCCCCATGGATCACCATATATCCCATTTTTATGCAGTTCGTTCCCTTGAGGTGCTGGCCCTGCACAGAACTGCCCTTCATGAAATCATGGAATGGTTTGGGTTGGAAGGGACCTTAAAGATCATCCTGTTCCAAGCCCCTGCCATGGGCAGGGACACCTTCCACTAGCCCAGGTTGCTCCAACCTGGCCTTGGACACTTCCAGGGATGGAGCAGCCACAGCTTCTCTGGGCAACCTGTGCCATCCCAAAACTCTCTTTTTTGTGTGTGTGCATCTCCCTGAAGTAGCTACAGGAACACAAAAAAAAAACACCAACCCAAACTAAACCAACAACTCCTTTGAAACTCCTGATTCTCCCGTGTTTCCTGTGTGTTTACACTCCCCATGTGGGCCTGGGTACCAACATTCCTCGTGGACTGGAGTTCCCCATGTGCTGGGCATCCCTCAGTGTGACCATTCCAAGTGCAGGTAACTCCACAACACACATATTGCAAATTATAACCCCACAAAAGCACGTTCTTAGGCATCCATAAAACATGTCTCCTCCTAAAGGACACATCCTAAAGTCCTGGAAAGAAAGAATAAGAAAAATTACCTGGCTCAGCTTATTTTTCTGCCTCATGTCAAATTACAGCCCAGCTGTGAATTGGGAAAAGAATTAATTTTCAATAACTGGTTGATCAATTCTTTTCTGTCTTTGTAACTCCCTATGCAGTAATGAATATGCATTCTCTGCATTTTCCAGATAAATATCCAGCATCTTAGGGTATTTAAAATTAGATCTGTATACATTTACCGAGCAATGATTATTCTGAATTTCATCCGAGGCAATTAAAAAAGCATCACGATGACATTTAAGGTGATATTTTTCTCCCCTATGTTAAATAATTATAAATAATAATAATGATTAAACAAATTATTCTGTTCCTCCCAGTCTGGATCAACCTTTAGGTTAATAATCTAAATCATTAAAATTCATCTGTCTCTCACAGGATTGAGTAGTTTAAAAAAAAAAAAAAAAA
>NW_021940545.1:4101860-4103545 GCF_001715985.3 Manacus vitellinus
TTAATTACAGTAGGAGTTAGGCCCTTACATATATTTATATATAATTTTTATTTATTTTTCCATAAACTGCCTCTGTGAATGAGATTTCTCTTGACTGAGTTCAGCCACCTAAAATCCAGCTCTTTAGACCAAGGTGGTGTCTGTCATTTCCCTCTTGTTTGAGGTTGGTGGATTTACCCCCAGAGCTGCCTGTATCTCTTTATTTATGATCTAAAACACCAAAACAATTAGTTGAGAATGGAAACCCAACTTTTAGAGGGTCACAGCTAAAAGATGAATAGGATTCAATTTGTCTCTCAGCCTCTTTTCCTGTGGACATTGCAACGATAATGTGGAAAAAAAACCAGATCCTGTTTATCTTCCAGAGCAATCCAAGGTGAGCACCTGAAAGGTATTTGGGCTCTTTTGGGCTTTACACCTTCCTGGATAATTAGAGACTTGCCTGGCCACAAGATGCCAAGGAAGGATGGATTTCCAATGTGGGAAGGAAGGATGAGGCTTTCCCTGTGGGCTTTATTGGATTGTGAATTGCTCCACCTATTTGCAGAGTTTCTCAGAAGTAATCTGTGTTCATCCATCTTCCCCCCTCCCTCTGGGCTATTAAATCTCTCCCCACTCTGCTCCAACCAAGCTCTCATGTTGCCTTTATAAATTGCCTTTTTTTTTTGGTTGGTTGTTTGAATGTGACTGTGGTTTGCAGGAAAACACCCCCTGCAAAGGAATTGGGACCAAGTGGATTCCCTATATCCAGAATATAGATTAAGGGTATAGAACAGGGATATATGAGCACCCCCTTGTAAGGAATTGAGAGCAATAGATTCCCTTTATCCAGAATATAGACTAAGGACATGGAATAAGGACATATAAACAGCCCCTTTGAAGGAATTGGGACCAAATAGGTTCCCTATATACAGAATATAGGCTAAGGATATATAAACAACTCCTTCCAAGGAATGGGGACCAAATCCATTGCCTATATACAGAATATAGACTAAGGATATGGAACAAGGATAAGGACCCCCCATGAAGGAATTGGCACCAACAGACTCCCTATATACAGAATATGGACTAAGGATATGGAATAGGGATATAAAAACACCCCCTTCAAAGGAATTGGGACCAGTGGGTTCCCTATATACAGAATATGAACTAAAGATAGAAAATAAGGATATATGAGCACCCCCTTCATAGGAATTGGGACCAAGAAGATTTCCTATATACAAAATATAGAATAAGGATATAGAATAAGGATATAGAGAATATGAACCAGACCCCTTCAAAATGTGGAGCTGTGGGTTTACATCTGACTTCCCTGATGTCTCACAACAGGCTCTGCCTGCTGATAACTCCCCTCCGTTTCTCTCTCTCCCTCACTCTTTTCCTTTTTTCCCCCCTTTTAAACACATTTTTCTATTCTCATCTTACATCTCCTCCCACTTCCCCTGCCTCCCCTGTCTCCTCCTCATCCCGGGTGTCCCTTGCTGGGCCCGAACACCCCTGGAACAGTGCTGCTATCCCAGCTCCCCCTGGAAACCCACCCCATTCCAGCCCCAGCCTCCAGCCCCTGCTGCTGCAGCCGGGCTGAGGTTCCCTTGAGAACAGCCTTGCTCAGGAAATGTAGCTATTTCCGCTCTGGCTGCAGCCAGGAAATGAGGAGGAGGCAGCAGGGAAGAGATTTTTTTTTT
>NW_021940545.1:4103684-4126308 GCF_001715985.3 Manacus vitellinus
CAAGGAATGCTCAGCCTGGCTGGTCCTGGTTTGTTGAAACCCAAGGGGGTGGTGTCTGATTTTGGGCTTGTGTTAGACACAGTCTGAGGTCAAGATTTGGGATCTGAAAGGTGGGAGTGAATGATCCAAAGATTTGAAGCCAAAATGGCAAACCTGACCTCGTAAAGGGTCTCTGCTTTCTGTTGCTGACGTGCTCATTTGCTTGTTTGATTTTAGCTTGCTTGGGGTTTTTTTTGGTTGGTTTCTGTTTGGTTGTTTACTTTGACAGAAAATTAAATAATTTGAATTAAAATTAAATCATTCTAATTCTACTCAGAATCCAGAGAAATTCCCATGTAGAAATTCCCATCCTCTTCCCCTGCAATGAAAAGGGTTTCAGCTCCCACCCTCTGATATTGGCCCACTTTTACCTTAATTTTAAATAGACTTTCTTCAAATTAATCTCATGGGTTTGTAAAGCAGTCAAGGGTGCTTTAGTTTTAATGGAAGATGTGTGGCTAATCCCCCAGGTTGTTTTAAAAATCTCATTCTTATTAGTGGGAATATCCTGCAAGTTCCTACTACAAGTAGTGCTTAAAACACTGAAAGTATTTCCAATGAAAACAGAAAACAGTAATGGTAATAATTTAGTGGCATTTTAGAAATATGTTGGTTTTATAGTTAAACAGAAGATAATTTTTTCAAAGCATTTCAAATTTGGTTATTTTAAGAAACAGACCCATACTTTGAAATTCTCTGCTGGAAGGTTTTCCTCTACCTGTCCTTCTCCTCCTTCAGAAAAAAAATACATTTGAACAGAATTTGCCACTTCATCAAAATACTGTCTGTTTAAAAAATGTGATATGTATTCACTAGAGATGGATTTAAAGGTTTATCTATCAATATTGGATTTTTCTTTAATACATGAAAACATAATAGTAAAGCTGTAGTCAAAGCTATACAGGAGTAAATACTACTAATAATAGTGGAGTTATTCAGTCAAAGCCAAAAAGTTATTTTTAATGAGAGAGAAAACAATTGTTCAGAAATTTTTGAAGGCACAGTTTTACAGGATTTAAAGTATATGTATATATAATATATATACAAATATGTATCATGCAGATATGTTGTCTGTGTAGCCCCTGGTGCCACAGCTGTGGTGTTTAGGGGGTAGAGATGTGTTTGAAACTGGGATCCAAGTGGGATTTGGTGCCTTTTTGTGCTGGGGAGGTGCAGATACTTGGTGTTTTTCCTGCATCCCAGGGAGTCTGTTCCAAATCTGGGATGCTCTGGCATTGCCTGCTGTGTTGGTGCTTCCCACAGGTGATTTGGGCTGGAAGGGACCCCAAAGATCATCTCTGAGCAGCAGGTCCATGTTTAGGCTGGCAAAGCAAGCTGGGTGTCCTCAAAGAGCAGCAAAGCCTGCGGGTTGTAGGTCTGGAACAGACAAAAAAGAGGGAGTAAAGAGGGAGGGGAGTGACTTGTAGTCATCCAGAAGAAAAAAAAAACCAGGCAGAGATAAATGTTGTGATCTGTGGTGCAAATCCCCGAGCACCCAGTGCCTCCCAAGCCTCGTCCCAGCTCTGTGTGTTCCTGTCCCCCTGGGCTCAGTTGTGGCTAAGGAAACACAAATATTGTTCCTCGCACGGGGAGAGTTGCTCATGGACTAATCAGCTGAAGAGCAGCCCCATCCATCTCAGCCCTATTAACTTCATCACACAATTCATCACTGAAGTGGGGGGACTGAAGGCTCAATTAGGCACTTGTGATTTTGGCTGGGGCCTGCCCGAGAGCGTCCCGCTGTACGGTTTTGTTTGGTTTTTGGTTTTATATAGCAAAGCCCAAATAACATTTGCTCATGAGACAGAGCAGGGACACGCTGCCAGAAATAGAGGCTTCTGACAATTATACAGGATGTTGCTGTGGTGTTATCATATGATTCATCCACTATGAGCATGAACAATTGTTAACCTCAAGACACTCTCACTTTCACGCCCTCTGACACACATACCACTGAGGACAAATATCCTCGAGATGAGTAAAACATTAGCACTGGGGTTTTTTAACTCCTAAAGGTCACTTTGTCTCGGGTCCATATGTTAAGTTTTAAGTTTGCTGTCCAGGCCTTGAGCGTGGGGAGTATCAGGAGGATTTTCTGTGAGTGGGATGACGTGCTTGCTTAGTAAATCCTGTCTTGGATGCTGATCACAGTAATGGCTGTGGACAGAGACCCAAGGCCCATGGTGGAAACCACTGAAATCCATTACAAAGAGAATAAATTTGGCCCAGATGTTCTGATACAACTGAGCTGAACGCAGGAGGGAGTTATACTGAGGAATGGATCCAGTAAAGCTGGAAGAAACATGGCCAGAGGTATTAAGGCCCTTGCAAGAGCACAGTTCTTGTGAAAAACCTTCTGTGCAGGCTTTGTTTGGCAGGAATAAGTTGGTAGAGCAATAGCAACTTGGATCAGGTGGGCTTGGAGCCTTGTAGTGTCAAATTTGCACATCCTGAACATCCCCTACCATGGAGAACAGCTGGATAATGGATGAGCTTCTGTGCAACCCCTTTTGTTATCCTGTGTCCCACCATCAGTGGTTGAGGGCCACCACTGGGTGTGCATTTTGCAATTCTATTTGTCGAATTGAATTTAATTTGCTTCTGGCCACCCCCTCCCTTTCCCTTTCAGGGCTGGACTCGGGCACTCGCTGTTGGTCACCCATCCAACCTGTGGCGGCTCTTTTTGCCTTGCGAGCTCGCAGCACTAGATGGCAGTGTAATGGCAAAAAACCTGCCCTGCCGGGGAGGAGAAGTCAAATTTCACCTCCGAAAAAAACGGGCGGAGGAAATTTAAAATTTGAACGCAAACCAACCAGCCCTTCAGAATGCCTCTTCGGCCTCCCTAAATTCCCGTAACGCTCTCTGCAAAGAACTAGGGCAAGGTCTTCGCTGGTGACCCAATGGCACAGGAGCGCCGCCAATTTATGCCACCCACAGATTTGGCCCACAGAGCATCCCAGTATCACAGCCACGCTTGTACATGATATTAGGTCAGGATATTTGGGCGAGGTTTAAAATGCAGAAGCAGCAAAAACAAACAAACATGATATTTTCCTCCAAAATTGAGCTCTCCTCCCTCTCTCAGTTTTCGCTGGATCATGTCTTGAGTTGCTCTGCAGCCCCAGACTTTGGTGGTGCAATAAATTAAGCTACGGGTCATCTCATTCCAGATGTTTTGAAATGAAAAGGCTCTGTGGTGTCTGTGGGCCCAGAGGGGGGTTGAAGTGGAGCACAGGTTTGGGTTTCTGTAGGGAGAATTCCATCCTACGAGCCCATGGGATCGAAGTGCACACGGGGGGACGTGTGTTCGTGTGTGTTTTCTTAGCTCTGGATTAGTGCCCTCATTTATGACCAAGGCTTTAAAAAGGAGGGAAATGTCACAGTATAGAAAAAATAAACAGGGTAAAAATAAATGGCAGAAAGACAGTCTTCACCACTCTAAACACGGTCCTTTTTGGACGTCACCAAGACAGCTGTTGGCCGAGAGTGAGATCTGAAGGTCTTTGTTAGGAAACGTTATTGCTGAGATTTTCACTGTTTGGATTTCCTGTTTTCCTCACTTCTGAACCCTTTAACTTTTGTAATCTAAGCAGGGTCAGGTCTGGTCATCCGTGGGGAAACAGCCTGACTGTGAACAACAAGGCTTGTGCTGCGAGAGCAGCGCTGGGCAGGCGGGAGGGGAGCTGGGCAGGCTGGGGAGGTGCTGGAGGCAGCCAGGCCCCTCAGCAGGGTCTGCCCTGACCTCCTGGGCAATGCTGGTCAAAGGACTTCCCTGTCTGAACTGCATCTGTCTAGATAAAAAAATAATCTAGCCTTGATTTGGAGACATTGAGTGATGGAAACCCACCCACTGGCCTTCAGAAGCGCTTCCAGGGGCTGATAAAAATGAGTGTCTTGCTTTTGGTCAAAAGCTGCTCAGTTTTAATTTCCTTGTCATTGTATGTGGTTATACCTCTCTCTGTAGACAGAAAAGTCTCCCAGGAGAATTTTTATAGAAGTCTTTGATGCCTAGATGTGCTATGCTCCAAAAGATGCTCCAAGAGCCATCATCTTTCAGATAAGATGGGAAAGTCAAGTTGAAACCATTTGATCTCTCTCAAAAAAACATACCTTTTTAAAAGAATGTGTCAAAATCCATTCTGGGTTGACTGTCCAGAAACTCCCCATTCAGTATCAGTGTCATAAATGCTTTTAGCAGTCCTGGTCTGGAATGGGGATCTCCCTGCATGGGCCTTTGTGTGAATATTGGGATTCTTTTCCCAATAATCTTCATCCTAGAAGGGATGAAATGAAAGCAGTGTAAAGGTGCATGAATGAAAATAGAGAGAGAAGGAAATTGAAAAGTCCCACCCCTTTTTGGCAAGTCATGTAACTACACCAGCATAGCTGAAGGGATTATAATCCCATTGTGGAAGGTGCTGTTAATGTTGTTGTGTAATATTATTTGTCACTGTGTGGTATTTAAGAGTTACTCCAAAGTGATTAAGGCTGTACAAGGTGGCTGTGTACCAGGTGAGCCTGGGAGGAAATCAGTGCTGTCTGTCACGGTGTGCTGAGCTCATTTTTCACTCTGCACATGTTTTTGGTGTAAATTAAAATTAGTCCTGTCACTCCATCCCTGGAGTATGACCAGGAATTCTGCTCAGCACCATCTCTGCCAGCATCCCTCTTTTCCTTTCCACCATTCAGCTTCTTACTCCAGACACTGATTTTGCCCAGGGAATAGGTTGGATCTGCTCTGCAAGGCAACCTTCACCAGGCTAAAATGTTTCCTTCCCTTCCTAATTATTCATGGCTTTTCTCAGGGTTATCATGGCACAGATCTTGTGTGTGTTGTTGATTCTTTGGTGATAGTGAAATCTTTCCAGCTGCAACTGTAATGAAGTCCAACTCTTTTGGAAGGACAGCTGGGGAGACTTTTACAGGGTTGGACTTATCCCAGAACCTCCACCAAATGTCTTGGTTTTCACCTTCAGATTCATAGGAATAAGTGATGTGTTTAGGGCTTCCCTTCTCATTTATGGTGCTGCCTTGAAGGAAGGCAGAGAAACCACCTGGGTTGTATCAGTTCACGTGTTTGTAAGAGGAGAACTGGGTTGCTGGATGGAGAGTATGGAGCTCCAGTCAGGTTGTCAGGTCTCTGAAGGCACCAGGGCGAATCGAACTAGGATGTGGAGCAAGAGGACAGTGCCTGGGACAGCGGGAACTCCTCCAGAGCAGGTGGAACTGGGCAGCAGCTCCGGCTCAACCACTCGCTGACCTCCCAGCAGCGTTTGCTGCAGCAGGAAGTTGTGATTTACAAGGACAGCGGGCCAGCAGGAAATTCCGACCTCCGCCCCCCGGAGAAAGGAGGAAGCGGGAGAAGCTCCGTGACTCAGAGCCCGGCTGAGTCACGGCAGAGGCGGTCCTGGGGTGATGCTCGGGTCCCACCAGCCCCGTCCTGACCCTCCCCTGCTCAGCATCCCCTCCCCTGCTCAGCATCCCCTCCCCTGCTCAGCATCCCCTCCCCTGCAGCGGGAATTAATTATTTGAGGGGGGGAAACGAGCAGCAAAAAGACCCGATTCGGTTAAAGCCATCCTTTATAATACGCGAATAAACAACTTATGGCAGGTGCCTGGCAGCCCGTGATAATTAACGGAGTATTTATTGGGATCAGAAAAATACACTGAGCTGAACAAGTCTCATCTGTCTTTGGCTCACCGCAGACTCGGGGTCATTTGCTGTCTGGCTGCAGATAATAAATCAAAGGGCTGAAGAAACTGCAGGAGAGAGGGCATGAACTGCCCGAACATTTAGCTGATTGTCGCAAGCCCCGGCCCAGCCAGAGGGAAACTTTCCCAGCGCATTTTCACTTATCTGCGAGCCAGTTATTCCCTGTAGGCGGCCGAGCTGTCTGAGTAAATAGAGGTCACTTTACCTTGACTAAACAATGACTTTGCTATAGTCGGTGCCAGCTTTGTGGCGGCCACAGAATGTACTTTAAAGGCTCGCTGGGGGCAGGCTGGCAGGGCGAGCGAACCAGCCAGTCTGCTCTACTCTGGGCAGGATTTAGGATGCTTAGTTGGATGATGCCGTGGTCGGATCAGCTGATCCCGTGCTTTGAGTGGGGATATAGTATGCAAACGACAGACGTGTCTAAGGAGGAAGCAGCCAGGAGCTGGGGGAGTGGAGAAGGGATGACTTTCCTCTGATGTCAAAAATCCCATCATTCAGTGCTCGCAGTGAAAAAGGCGAGAGGAGAAGAATGTGGAGACAGAGAGACAGAGAGAGAGAGGGGGAGAAGAAATGAAGGGAAAGGACACGCTCATTTTTCTCCCGAATTCTGTAGGCTCACACTGCCCACCCCGATAGGATGGAGAAATAAGCCTGATCCTGAGTGCCAAGTTCTGCACAGCCTTCCAAGCCCCAGGGATTGTTCCCAACCCCATCCCGATCTGGACTTGGTTAGTACTGTCTTGATATGAATAATCAGGTAGATAAAGATTGTCAAGAAACTTGCAGCAGTTTCCACAGGGCTCTCTTCGGCTTATCTTTTATTTCTGGCAGTTTTAATTCGCTGATCATTGTCTGTGTTTGTGTGAGGCTTTAGATAACTCAGCTCTCCCAGGATTTCTGCAGTGTTGGGATACAGGACCAGAGCTGGATGTAAGTGAATTAGCTGCCTGGAGCTCTGTCCAGGTTCCTAATTCTTCCTTTCCGAGGGGCTGATTTTTTTTCAAAAGGTGCCAGGTTTTGTCCTTCATGCATTTTGCTGTGTGCCGTTGCCTGTAATTAGTTTCACAACTGAAAAAGCTTTCTCAACTGGAAAAAAAAAAAGAAAAAAAGCCAAAAAACAACCCCCCACGTTTTTGGCAATGGGTTGTTTTTCTAAGCAATTAATTAAGCGCTGATTTTAAAAGAATTTGAATGAATCCTTCCACTCTGTGTCAAGCATGGATTTGGTATTAATCACTTCACTACTTGCTGACTGAATAAGGGCTGAAAAAGATGCAGAGAGTAAAAATTTCCCCAGGAAATGAATCAGACAAGGAACCTATGCCTCATCTCGCCTCCTACAAATGAAGAAAGAGAGGATTTTGTCAATGGTGGGTCAGTTTACAAACGTGTCCTTTGCAGTGTGAGTCATAGTAGTGATACATTTCACAGCAATGCAACCACAGATGCAGTTTAAATCCAGGACTGAATGCCAGCTAAAGATAAATAGAAATGAATCCTCGTGCCCATAATAGTAATGAGAATGAAAATGCAACCTGTCAGATCTGCTGGTGTGGCAGCCAGCTCTGGCTGGCTTTTTCAACCAGTGTCAGAATTCTTGCTGGCTTTGATGGGAGCAGAATAATCCCTGGGGGACGTGATTTTGTGATTCCCATTCGCTGATAAGCCAGGAAGAGAGGTGGATTTTTGGGAGGTGGTGCTGTGGGCACCTCCAGGACAGCCTCCAGCCCAAATGGCATCCCTCATTTGTGATAAAGGATTCAGGAGCAGGTGGGAAGCAGTGCTGGCTCTGGAATTGGCTGCAGTGTGTTACCGGTTTTGAGATTTCCAAAATGCTGGACAAATATTTATATTTTTCTTTTTCCCCCAAAGCACCAGCCTTTGTTAGCGTTAGAGCTGCTAAAAGATGTGTAAAAACTGTTGTTGTGAAACTGCCGTCAAGATTTGTTGCTGTTGTTGTTGTTGTTGTTTGGGTTGTGGGCGAGATAATGAGATTTAGTAGAAAATCTGAGTTGAAATACAAAAAAAATTAATAGTTTTCGCTGCTGCCACTTTTCCCAGTGTTTCCTGAGGCTGACCCTTGTTAAGTGTGTTAGTCCCTGTGCTTTTGTTTTTCCTCAGTGGGTTTTCTGCAGCCATCTCTTAACTTGCCAGGCTGTAAAAGTCCAGAGGTCAGACATGGATCAAATATTTGATGGGTCCACCAAAGCCAGTGGTGTGATCACAACTTATTGCTGGCCAAGATCCTTCCATTGGTGTCCTGAAGTGGGATAAGATGAATAGCTGGGACCCTGCAGGTCTTTTTTTTTCAAGGTCATGGTCATTTTGAAGGAAAGATCTTTCTGTTAAACAAGTTCATAGGCACGGATTGAATTTATGTTTATTTATTAGTGTGGTTTTTCAGTCTTTGGGCTCCAAGACCATCACAGTTTGCAAATATCAGCATGTTTTTAAAGTGATAACCCGGAAGGTTGGAAAAGGGGTGGAGGATGGCAGACCTGGAGTCAAATTTAAATTTATCAAGTCCCTGGCCAGGGCATTACCATAAAATCAGTCCTCTTCCCTTTAGGGTTAAATGTTTCCTCTTGGAAGAAGAGCCAGAGGCTCCTGATTATCCATCAGAACAGGCCAGGGCTTTGATTTTTGAGGTTTTGTCTGCCACACTTTTAAATGGACGAAGATGAATTTAGGTTCCAAAAAAAAAAAATCTGAATTTGATGGCTGGGACAGAGCCCCACTTTCCACCCTTATCCTGAGTGTCCATTCCTTACTCCTTCCCCTTCCCTGCTCGGAAAACGAAACCTCCTCGTGCTCTGAAGGCAGGGAGAGCACATTTGGGGATCGGTGTGGAACAATTCACCCGACGATCTGGGCGCTCGGAGGAGAGAAAGCTGAGCTGCAGTAGCTCTGCTTTGACAGGTCTTTGGAGGATTTCAAGGAAGTTACACCCACTTCATTCATGATAATGGGCTGTTTAACGCCGAGCAGCCTCGGTGTTGTGAATGAAGAGGGAGCGTGTTTTGGCTTGCGGAACGACTCGTGGATCTAAAGGATTCACTCGTCAAATAACCAGAAAAAAAATAACAGGGAAAAAAATAACAGAAAAAAAATAACAGAAAAAAAATAACAGAAAAAAAACCAGAAAAAAAATAACAGAAAAAAAAAAGAGAAAAAAAAAATCTGACTTGGTTCTCGAAATTAAAAGAATGAGTGCAAGATTCAGGTGGGAGAAAAAAAAAAAACACCCACGAAACCACCCGGTGTCTAAAAGCGCGTCTTCTTTTCCTTCGGAGGGCCAGGGGTGTTTTACACCCCTTTGCTGGTGGTTTGTGAGTCCTCGTGGCTGGGCTTGTTGGGGGTAAAAAATGCAGCCTCTGGGTGGACTTGGATGCAGCTGAGACCAGGTGTTGGTGGCTTTTATGCCCTCGGTGCTGGATTGTTGGGGTTTGTATCGTTTTGGTGGCAGAAAGGCCTGTGGAAGGGTCAGGTTTCCCTTTGGGTGGGTTGTAGGGGCTCTCTGAGAAGCTGTTGGGCTCTGTGCTGTGCCTGAAGAGACTCATGGATTAGAAGTACATTGATTTTTGGGTATTGAACCTGGCTTTGTGGAACACATTGATTTCTGGAGCTGCCCTGTGTCAGGTGCCTTCATCCCTTCTGCCAGCGCTGGGTTTAGAGACTCCAGAGAGTCTTGGGTGATAACAGAGACTCCTGGGAGGCTAATTCTAGTTAGAATTTATTGAATTAAGGGCAGGAGCAAAGATAGTTCAAGGGAGTCTTTCTACCTTCCCTGATTCCCAATTAATTTGGCAGTAAAATGGCTTTTTGGAGGAACAAGGAGCACACCCATCCTCTGCCTCCTTCACCAGGCAGGGATCTGCCTGTGCCTGGGCAGGAAGGAATGCAGTTCCTTTGATCAAATAAACACCCACAGGTGGTTGCAAAACGTTTGTCCTGAAACTGAAGCAAATGTTTATTAATTGGAGTTTAGGAAGAAACGTGTGTAATCATTTCCCTTGCTGCCTCTCATCTGGATTTGGGGTAGAAGTGCCAGCTGTAATGGTTTTAATTTTAACTGTGTTTTACAAAACATTAATTGGTGCATACATTGAGCATTATGCACGTGTTTGTGGAACTGGCCTCTCCCCGAAAAAGCGAGTTTTACTCAAAGGAAGCCAAAAAAACCAATTGGAGAGGAGGCAATTCCATCTGAGGATCTTTCATCTCTGTTCAGCAGCTCTGGTGGAAGGTGGGAAAACAATTTTTCTCATCCTTTTCACATGAAAATGTGAATAGTGTTCACCTAAAGCCGGGATCTCACCAGTGAGCTTTTACACTTGGTGTGCAAAAGGGCATTTGGGGCAAAAAGGGCTGAAGGCAAAGGTGGGTTGGAGGAATTAACACCCTTCTTTCTTCTTTTGCTCCGTAGAACTGTGTCTGGGGAAATCAAGAACTGAGCAGATCCTGTTTTAGTCCCACTCATTTTCAGGGTGAGTGAATCCTCTTGTCTCCAGTGCTGCTGTCGTGTCCTGGGCAGCTCTGGACTGTGGCTTCAGGTTCAGAGGGAAATCTCTCTTTTTTTTTAATCTTTGCACTGATAACACAGCTCTTAATTTAACAGCAGTGAGGCAGAACATTTGAATTTTGTCATCCATTTCCAAAACTATTGTTGGCTTCTTATTCCTTTGTTTCCACACGCCACCCACCCCCCTACTCGTTTCAGATTTACATTTTGTTGTAGGTGCCAAAAGATAAGTTAATGCCAACTTGATGATTAATTAACTAATACTTTCCTCTGCTGGAAGATGGAAAGCCTTTATCTGAGTAACCTATTAATTATTATTTTATTTATTGCTGCATGGGTACATCTGAATGGATTCAAGTTCCGCCCTCCTGAGAAATTTGGGCAGGAATTTGTAGCAACAGGATGAGAGGAAGCCAAAGGAACCTTCAACTTGTTAATCAGAAATTATGTCTTGATGTTGGGATCAGGGGACTTGTTTATCCATGTTTTGCAAGCCCCAAGCAATAGCAGAGTCTTGTTGTCAAACCCACGGGTATTCTGCAGTTCTGAGGCTTTCCCAAAATGCTCAGAAACGCAAAATTCGATAAAAATCTTGATTTTTAAGGGGCTCAACTATTCCTAAGGTGTCTCAGCCTGGTTGTCTGAGCTTAGAAATAAATAGTGGAAAAAGCACAGCTGGGAGACTTCAACCCCCCTGACCTATGTCAGGAAGGTGCCTCGTGGAGAAGTTTCCAGAAGCCTCTGCACTGCACACAGTGGGACATGTCCTTTCTTTTGGGAACTGGGAAGTGGCTGCAGGCACCTCATCTCAAGTTAGTGTCTTTCCAGCTGGATATTTGGAATTCAAGGTGGAATTCAGACAGCCTCCCACTTATTCAAAGTGCCATAAATGCATTAACAGGAGAGCAGAGATGGGAACAGGTTTAATTTAATAATGAAAAAAAAGAGAGAGAAAAAAGGAGGAAACTTGGGTTGGACAATGATGATGAATTTATTGGTGGTGAGCTTGGTTACCTCATTCTCTTGAAATTATGATTAGACAGCAGGAATGAGGTAAGTGCATATTTTATGGCACTTCTGAGGATCTTGCCTATGGGCAGAAATTAATGCTGTGGAAGTGAGAGGTGTTGCACATCCCAGGTAAAATTCCCACCATGAAGATGTGGTAGGAGAGTGCTTAAGACTCCCAGGAGCTCTGAGCACAAAGGTGAAGGGCTTCACCTCTGGGGCTTTGAAACCCCTCTGTGTGCACGGATATCCCTAATTTTCTCTCCTCCTCTGTGTTCTAAAAGATACAACACGTGTCTAATCGATGTCCCCAAGTGCCATTGCAAGATTAAATATTGACTGCACATATGCAGCACAGGGAATAACACATATGGGTGGAGATAACAGGATAGTATGGCTTGTGAACCAGTGAATAACTGTGTGTGCTCATGGAATAACCATCCCAGCTTTGTTCTGCTCCTGCTGAAATCTGGACCCAAATGCCTTTTGCTTTGATTAAGCCCTGGGCATGAATATGTTGACACCTGTTAATCTGCTGAATTCATTGGTGCCTAAATTAGAAGTGAACCAAGTTTTCAGAAGTCTTAGAGCTACCCTTGACTTCAGTGGGATTAATCTGTTCCTGGGTGGTGTGAATAATGGGCTATTTTTAGGGGGGGAGGGAGTAAGGGAGATCAGTGGGAGAATCAGAAAGTTAATGGAGAGAAATCTCCATTCCCCCCTTTCCAAAAGGAAATCTTTTACCCTCACAAAATGTTTTTCCTTGTGCTAAACATATTTGCCTTGAGCTTTCACAGAGCAAAACAAGGCAGGGATAGGGCAAGGGAGAGTGGCTTCAAACTGAAGGAGAGTAGTTTTAGATTAGATATTAGGGTTAGATTTTAGATTATAGAATCACAGAATATTCTGAGTTGGGAGGGACCCACAAGGATCATTGAATCCAGCTCTTAAGTGAATGAATACAGGGATAAACCCACAACCTTGCTGTTATCAGCACTCTAAGCAGGTGAGATTTTAGGAATTAGATCATGTGAAGAAATTGTTCCCTGGGAGGGTGGGGAGGCCCTGGCACAGGCTGCCCAGAGAAGCTGTGGCTGCCCCAGCCCTGGAAGTGTCCAAGGCCAGGTTGGAGCAACCTGGGCTAGTGGGAGGTGTCCCTGCCCATGGCAGGGGGTGGAATAAGATGATCCTTAAGGTTCCTTCCAACCCAACCCATTCCCTGTGATTCTGTGAACATGCAGAGCTTTAAAGGCTGGGTTTAGCCAGGGGAAGGAGGAGTGGGAGGCAGCAGCAGCAGCAGCTTCTTTTCATCGTGTGTCTCCGAGGTTCCTGTGGTCACCTCAGATGTGGGACACCCCGGCTCGGTTACCTCCCTACCTCCAGGAAATTTGAACCCCCTCCAGCCTGCAGGAATGTGTGCTGAATTCCAGCCTGCATTAGTGCTGTTCTGCTTTGCATGAATAGCTGAGTATTGACAGAGGCAAGGGCTTGGGGTGGGTATTCACCTCCCTGCCTCCTCCAGTGGTTGTAGGAATGATTTGACTGGTGAATTGTTTTATTTCAGTGACTATTTATAATGAGATTGCAGCTTTGAGGACTGGTTGTGCATTTTAATTGCTGGCTCTTTAATGCAGAATATATTGTCCTTGAAGCAGGGATCAGAGCCCAGGTTTCCCCTTTGCCACAGGCAGCACAGCAGGGAGCTGTGCTCTGCACTGACTCCATCTTTTCCACTGAAAATGTGGGAATGCCACTCCAATATGAATTCCATCTTTCTTTCCCCACAACTTTAGCAGGAAGTTTAGCCAGGTGTTTGAAGCACTGACCTGCAAGGTTGGGAGAGCTCAGATGGGTGACACATTCTTCTTTATTTCCTTGGTCTCTTCCCCACTGCTCTGCTGCAGAAATGGAGGGTGGTGGGACTTACTGTAATTCAAATACAAATTACCTGTAATTTGTCGTGGTCACTGCATTTTCTGCAGAGGGATGAGCAGGATGTGTGTTCCAGCACACTGGGTAGCCAAGATTTGAGTCTGATATTTTGAGAATTGCTCTCTTGGGCCCCTCAGATCCCCAGATTTCTGTGTAAGGAACCCGAACCATTTTGTGGAATGAGCCTGAAACCATTGGGGCACATTTATCACCACGTGAATCTTACCTGCAAGGGTTGTAGCCCCTGTGAAGTTTTCCTGGAGAGGCAGAAATGGTGAGGGCAGTGCACTGACAGCAGCTATTCCCTCCCTTTCAAATCTAAAGGAATTCCCAGTAGATGCAAAACAGTTTTAGGGGTATCTGTGGAGCAGTTTCCTGATATAGAGCAGTTGCTGAATGTTTAAAAGTTATGCCAGTGGACCAATGTCCAGCTCTAAATTTGGAGGGTATTAAGCTACACCCCTGGGCTGGGTGTCCTGATGGCTTGGCATAGGGGTGCTTCTCTTGGATTATGGAGCAGCTGGGAAAAGCAGGGAGATTAGAGCTGGTGGAGGTAACAAAAAGCAAATGTCATTTGAGGCTGAAGCTGGAGGGAAGTCCCAGTGATGCTTTGGATGAGCCTGTTTCTGGCCCAGTGCTCTTTGCTCGTGGATGTTCAGGTAATTGCAGAAAGGAGTGAAAATAAAGTGAAGGCTCCACTACACAACAGGGAGGAGACAGGAACAAGGCATCCAGGGAGTTTGGAAGATGATATCCCATAGATAGATGGGGTTTATTCAATGTATTCTCCCCCAGAGAGGCTTTTATTTTTTGGAAGGGTCTTTGGCCAGTAGGAAGAGGTGGGGATGGTAGCTTTGGCTGCTGCTGAGGTCTGTCCTGGCTCCGTGTGCTCTCCTGGGGATTCACCTCCCTGTCTCTAGGTCTGTGCTCTTTCCAAGGCCCCTATCCTTTCTCCCTAAGCCTATGCTCTTTCCTAGAGATCCATACTCTTTCTCCAGGCTGTTCTTTTGCTGAGGAGCAGCTGAGCATCATTATTAGTCGATTTACAACATCACAGGGCAGACTTCTACTCAGCAGCAGCTATTGAGGCACACGGTTATTAGCACACTTGGAGCATCTGAGAGAGGCTTGTGGCTGCAAGAGCTGGACAAGACTCACAATTATTAGCATCTTAATAGCATCAGAGAGGAGGTTTCAAGCTGCAGTGGCTTTGGAAGCTCATGATTACGAGCTGTTTGCAGCAGGAGTGAGGCAGAGCTCCTGATGTTTATTATGTTGCCCATCAGTCTGTGTCCTGACACTGCTCAGTCACGCGTGCTGGGAACAGCTTATCCATGGTGCTCAGGGAACAGGGTGCCAAAATCCTCTTGTGGCCCATCAGCAAGGCTGTCTGAGGACCTCACAAGGCTATAAAAGGAATGAAACTGTGTCAGTATCCGTGTCTCCTTTTCCTTTCCAAGAAGCAGGGATGTTCACCGGGATTAAATCGCTGGGGCTCTGGAGGAGGTTTTTGTTGCACAAGATGGGCTGTCAGGAGAGATTCCCCAGGGAAGTTCTTCCTCTGAGGTGTTCATGTACCTGTGTTCTGGGTCACAAGGGCAGTACCACCCAACAGACCAAGACCTCGATGTTCTTAGCAAGTAGAATGTGGTTTGGGGGTTTTTTATCCCATTCCTTCCCCGTTCTTGAGGCTGTGAGTGCCACACGTGTGTTTTATACTCCACATTTCTGGTGGAATAGTCTGTCCTGGCTGTGGCTATGAACTGTCCACGTGCAGTGGGTGATGCATTAAACTTTGTGCCTTGCTTGTCTTATAGAATCACAGGATGGCTTGGGTTGGAAGGGACTTAAAGATCATCTTGTTCCACCCCCTGCCACGGGCAGGGACATCTTCCACCAGCCCAGGTTGCTCCAAGCCCCATCCAACCTGGCCTTGGACACTTCCAGGGATGGAGAGTTTGGTAGTGAGTTTTCCAGTACCCTTTTAGGGAGAAAGGTATGAAGAGGATAAGCACCTTTAACACACAAGGGGTCAGGTGTGAGTGTGGGACAACAAATGCCTTCACTGATAAAAGTCTCTGGTTCATCTGTCTTTTAAATGTAACAAAGATGTCCTGGGTTCCAGCCTATGCCTGAACCACAAGACCAAAGGGAGGAGAGACTATATGTTTGTTTGAGCCCCTCGTTGTGTTGCTGGCAGTGCATCCCTGGTTTCCATTCCTATTTTTTGTTCCCTTAGCAATCCACTTGCCGTGCCCCTTTTCTCCCTGGCTCAGCCAGCAATCACCACACTCCAGAGCACAATGGATTCCTGTCTGCGGTGAATCCCCTGCTCCATGCTGGCCTCCTTTCTCTGGGAAGAAGAAGGGAAAGTATTCCTTGTTCCTGGTGAAAAACTGCACTGGCAGCCTGGGTTATTCTGTCGGACGTGTGGCTTTAAGTGACGCCTTTGCCATCTGTTCTGTCTGCTAATTATGAATGCAAAACAAACGTAGCCCACAATTGCTTCATTTAGAATAAGGGATATGGCAGTGACCAAAATAGTTTTATTTCGGTGTCAGATGCTCTTTTTATTTCTCCTGTCTCTTCCTAATCTAAAGCAGGTCTGAAGCTCTTCTCCCTCTTCCAGTTTGAGGCAGGGGATGTTGCTGTGACAAACGAGAGCCTCTTCTACGTGTTCATCCTTTCAGGGGACAATCCCACATGAGAAAGGAAAGGAAAAAGACTGCATTTGTTGAATTGTGAGGGCTGGTTTCACCTTTCATTTTTTCAGTTCAGTTGTGCTGATCTTAGATGTGCAAGTACCTCAAAGAGAGACACCAGGATATCTCCAGGAACTGTGACAGCAGCGTGTGAACCACTTTCCCAGCCTGTTCCATCCCTGTTTCCTCTTACCAGAGACAAGTTTAGCAGCCAGACTGGAACAGCACGGTGGGAAGGAATGATGCATTCTGCTGGGGCTGTGTCCAGAGCTGGAAAGGTGAATTTTTTTGGCTTTTGGTTGTAAGTGAGCCATCACTGAAGGTGGGTGATTCATCCCCTTCCGTGACTGGGCCATAAGAAGCCCCTCTATTTGCTCATTAGGTGCTTGTTTGCTGTTTAATGCCCCCCAAACTTACTTCAGGCAGGGCTGTGGCAAATCTTAGAGGTGTCACTGGCAGCACAGCCACGGGTTGAGGTGACCCAGATTTGGGAAGTGGAGATGAGATCAAACACTGTTCTGAGGGGATGTGCAGCCAGAAAAGCTGAAGGGGTGGAACAGTTTCACTCTGTGTAGGTGTTTCCCCATCAGTGATCTGTGGGATGTGCTGAGCTGTGACCCCTCTGGTGTCACTTGGCCTTTCTCCACTCTCAGGCTGAAGAGGAGGTGGACAAGTGGCCCTGAGGGTCGTGTCCTGCCCCAGGAAGACTGGCTGCTTTCAGATCTACATCTGCTGCACTTCAACCCTCCTTGCTTTCGTGGTGGGCATGTGGACACATGTCTCTTACTCCTCCTTCCTTCCCTCCCCAGCCATCACTCTTCCTGTAATAATCAACATATTTCACTTTATTTTCTGTCTGGGTCTGTGTTGAAGGGAGATGGGGTGACAGTGTTTTTATACCTACTAAAAGCAGTGTTTTGGGCAGTAGAAGACCTCCCTCTTTTCTCCCCACAAATCTTCTCCAAGAAGACTCGTTGGTTTGTGCTTCAGCATTCTCTTTCCAAATTATTTTGGAATTCTGCTCGCTGCTTTACGGTTTTCCTAAAGTTCTGATTGTTCCATTTTTTTTCCCTTTTGAGGTTGTAGAGGGAAGGAGTGGCAAGGGGCACACTCTCAATAAGATACTGAGTCTGGAAAAAATTCTTTCTTCCCGTTTTCAGAGCCCACCAAACTGCCAGAGCACAGCTGAGGCAGAAATATGTGCAGTGTTGTGTCGTGTCCAGGGTGTGAAATGCCCAAATCAGAGATTAAAACCAGCGTGGGCTGTCACCCAACAGACAGGTCCCAAACTTGGGCTTGTCTTTGAACACTGGGCAGTCAGATCAGGATCCTGCCTTGGGGCTGGAGGCCACCTCTGCTTCAAAACCTATTAGAAATGCTTCAGGGTGTTACAATATGAGGGTTAAAGGTTTAGTTGGTGTCCCAGGCCTGAAGGATGATGTTGTGGTTTAAGCATTTGGACTGGGACCAAGAGATGTGAGATAAATTCCAGGCTCAGTTGTGCACTTCCTCTGCGAGCTCCTGAAAATCGCTGCCTCTCCCTGGGCTCCATCCCCTGCCTGGAAAACCTCGTGCTCTGCCCTCACCATTTCAGCAGTGAACTTGCAGTACTGAAAGCTCCTCGTTGGTGGTGCAGGCAATTTTCTGAGAGTCTTAACTCTAGGGTTGAAATAGTGCTTTGGCCCCGTGTGCCCGCGAGAGAGAAACCCTTTGAAGTTTGAAAGTAAGGGCACAAAAGCTCAGACAACTTTGAAGGGCATGATGATTAATGCTATTTACTCAGCCTGGTGACAGTGGGGAACAGCCTGGAGCAGAGGGACTGAGGGGTAGCAACACCAGGAAACAAAGGTAGGGTACATTTTTCTCTGGGTTTGGTTGGATGCCCAAGGAATAAATGTCCACCAGCAGTGCTAAAAGGAGGGCGAAGAATCTTATTTTAGTAAGTTCTGATCATTGGAATCCACTTATTTGAAGAAGTTCTTTGCAAAGGACAGTCACAATCTGATGGAGAAGACTGAGATGAAGGTTTGTCTCCCTGGTGCCTGACATGGGCACTTGCCAGCTTCGTGTTAGGAGGGAAGGGGAGAGGGAGGGACAGTTACTGGGAACTTTCATTAGGTGTGCCAATATCCATTTTCTCCTAAATTCATTTGCACCTACTTGTAGCTTTGCATGTCTAGAATAGTTTACAGAATCAGTTGTCCTGTTTTGGGTCATTGTGTTCCCTGATTTAAGGTTGGACTCACAGGAACATGACAGCAAAACACCTTTCCCACGTGATTTATACCCAATGAGATGCCAGTCAAGCATTTTGATCTTTGCCTTGGCTCTCAGAGGGCTGCTTAGCTCAGAGCTCCCTGCACCAGTGGCCAAGGGAATGAGCCTTCCATGGAATAATGCAGCAGGAATGTGGAGGTGTGTGCACATGTTCTCCCCAGAGGGCACACAGCAGGCAGGGGCAGCTCTGGGTAGGGATGGGCAGCCTGGGGGAGAGAAATGTGCACCCTTGGTGTTCCCCAGGAGGTGCTGAGTCCTGATGAACGTGGTTGTCCAGGGGCTGACACACCTCCCCACCCACTGAGGTTGTTCCCATTCCCACTGATCCCTTGCTCTTCTGGCTAAAATTTGCCTTTGCTCAGCTTGGTCTCTTTGTTGCAACTTTGGTTTCAAGGTGGAAGAGGGCAGACTTTTTTTTCTCTGTAGGATTTCATGTGGATGCCCACGTAGAGGACAAAATTTCTTGCTGGAAAGCCTTGACAGGTGTGAAAAATGTACCCCAGCCCATTCCTAATGTGTGACTCTGTTCCCCACTTGATGCACTTGACCTGCTCTTTTATTCCAAGTACAGCATCAAACCCAGCACAGTCTTGGGTCAGATTTGGGCTGTTGCTTGTCAGGAACTGAAATTCTACATATCTTGTGTCTGGTTTCATTGCTCCCCTCGAGGTGCAGTTCCAAACACCACCCCTGCCTGGATCTGGCTCTCACATTGGACCCAGAGCTTGAGGCTTTTGGTCTCTTTTGGACTTTTGGTGAGACTTTGTCCATGTTGTGGCAGCATCCCACTGCTGGTGCCTGCAACATGATGATGTCCCTGGCCTGTCAGGTAGCAGGGAGGTGTGTTTTGCCTGCTCTAGGAGGAGATTGGAGTAGTTTTCATTTACTTTCCTGTCACTTGGGGCCAGCAGTGGTGAGGCAATAAAAAAACCCCACAGCCATTAGTAGGTGCAGGGTAGGTCTGTCAGAGAAACTGCAGAATGGAAGTGGCCTCCTGAATTAAAGGACCTGAGCTGCATTTACACCACATTAGATGAACCCTTAAGTAGTCCAAAACTACTGTTGTCTCAGACCTGCTGGAAGTGTGACTCTGTAGCTCATTAAATAAGACACAGTGTCTTCTGCCTTGCAGTCCAACCATGGCACAGTTTGATATATTCCCATTTTTTACTCCTTGGAAGAAACAGAATTTGCTGTGAATACAGTTTCCAGATTTTTCTAGATGGTTGTGCCTTGGCTAGAAGTTAGAAACAAGTGGGGTATTCTCCTTTTCTGCTGGTGATTCAGCCTATTCTGAATGGATGCTCCCAAACAGTTCCTTTCTCTAGATGACTTTAAAAGCAGGAAGGGGTTGCTTGTACCAGATTGGAGGAATTATCCCAAAATATTTGCTCGAGGGGAAGCAGCTCTCAGACCCCCTGCAAGGATTTTATCTTCTCATCTTCAAATTACCCAGATCAAATGCTCAGATAATGACACGTGTCACGATGATAAAAAAAGTGTGACTGCAAAGAGTAACGTTTAAAAATGATGATACACCTCTAACTAGGTCTTATAAAAGGAAATCTTAAATAGCTAGAGAGAAACAGATGCTTTGGGGGACTTGTGGATAAAAATAGTGGCTTCCAATTTGCAACCAAAACAAAAAATGTGGCCCCACTTAGTCAACCTCAGCACCAGAAATTCCTCTGAGATTGTTAGAGCCCAAAACTGGGAATGCATGAAAAAATACCTGGTGCTGCATCTGCAGGGGTTTTTAGTGTATTTTTGCCTCTTCAGCTTTTTGTCGTGGAATCACTCAGTGGTTTGGGTTGGAAGGGAATTTAAAGCTCATCCAGTCCCACCTCTGCCATGGGCAGGGACACCTTCCACTAGCCCAGGTTGCTCCAAGCCCTGTCCAACCTGGCCTTGGACACTTCCAGGGATGGGGCAGCCACAGCTTCCCTGGGCAACCTGTGCCAGGGCCTCCCCACCCTCTTAGGGAAGAATTTCTTCCTAATATCCAATCTAAACCTATTCTCTTTCATTTTAAAGTGATTTTTCTTGCTACTTCTCAGCTTTCTCTCCATATTGCTGCCTTGAAATGCCCTGCCTTAGTGATGGCTTAGTGGTCTGAGACCTATGGATTCTGTTTTCCTTGGAAGGACACTCAGGCTGTGTCCAGGCTGTGCAGACACGAGCGTGTCCCCGTGGCCAGGATGGATTTTGAGAGCAGGGGTGCAGATCTTTGCTGGTATTGAGCTGTGCCTTTCAGTGGGGTTGCTCAGGGCTCAATCCTCTCCTTGCTGGTGAAGGGCTGGAGCAGCCTCAGCAGAGCTGGGGGGATCTGCTGTGCAGGAGGAGAGTTTTCAAAGGAGAACCACAGATGGCTCGCTGGAGGCAAAGGCAAAGAACATCTTCCCAGCTCACCTGGATGGGCTGAAGGTCTGAATGTCTGCAGGCAGCTCACCCAGGGGGCAGGAGTGTGTGAGCAGCCCTGAGCCAGCTCAGTGGTTGCTTAGGTCTGTACCATTTTCACTGATTTTAAGGTAAAATGACTGTTTTTTCACTGATATGAGGAGCTGTGGCATGATCCCATCTCCTGGCCCTGCTGTAGAAGTGAAAACCTCCTTCAGAAGCTGCAACAACACCTTAAACCTCATTTCAGCTGTTTGTAAGTGTGTGGACCTGAACCTTTGGGGTGCTCAGACTCCTCCTTTTTGGGCTTGGAGCATCACTCTGTACAAAGGAACTGAGCAAGCAAGGGGAAAGGGAATGTTTATTTTGTGTGCTTTTGTTTAACTTAAAAACCCCCTAGAATGTGAGAATTTTTTTTTTTTTTTTTGATGATGGTGATTTCTACTTTTTCCTTACTTGTTAGGGCAACCCCCAAACCTTAAAGGAATGGTTTTAACTTATTGATTTGGTATTTTTGTTTTAGGTGGCCCTTCCCAAACAAAGACAAGCAGTCAGGTGAGTCAAATTTTCCACTTTCTGGTAGATCTGTGGAAGAGAAATGAGAAATCATGAGGGGAGGCAACACTAGACTCCTCTGAATTTCAGGGATTGAGATTTAGGGGGGGTTAGTATCCACTTGGTAGCCACTTGAGCACTAACACCCCAAGGGGCATTTTTAAAATACACATTTCATTCTCTAACTCGTGCAGTGGCACAAATTCACTTGCTTTGGAGCTGGAATTTAGCAATTAGAGCTTTCTGGGTTTCTCCTATGTCCATAATGTGTCATTTGGAGCTGAAAGGAAGGGACCCTGCCAGAACTGGCTGTGATAAAAGTCTGATGAGTGAGACTGTCATTAGATTAAGTGGAGCAAACCAGTAGAGTTGTTCCTGCTGCCCAGTCTCTCCTTTCTCCACACGATGCTCAGAGTCCAACTCTTAACTTTTTTTTTTTTCAGAATTCTTACATTGTCCCCTCTTTATGCCTTGTCAAGAGCATTAGTCACAGTTCCCCATTTGCATCTTGGGTTTCAGCTGAGACAAAGCCCGTGGGACGTGTGGCTGCTCAGCACCCTCACCCCTTCCTGAGCACAGGGCTCCAGCCCCTCACGGGAATTCGAGTGCTGGGGCAGGGAATGAGGGTTTGGTGCATTCCCAGCACATGGGAATGCTCCTCCTGGGTGGGGTGGCACCGTGGCCTGGCAGTGACAGGGGCAAGGAATCGCTTCTCCTGCCCTTTTGCTGGAGATGATGCTCTTTGGGGCACTTTGGGTTCCCCTTCTGGAATATGCTGAGCAAAACCCCTCAGTCACAAGATCCTGGAATGGTTTGGGTTTGAAAGGACCTTGAAGACCATCTCCATCTGACCCCTTGCCATGGGTAGGGCCACCTTCCACCAGCCCAGGTTGCTGAGTGGGAGCTGAAAGCAGGGGAATGCTCTGGGAGCAGCTCCAAGGCACAGCCCATGAAATTGGCTTTTCCTGTAGATTACTGGATTCCTCATGTGAGGATGGAAATCCCCCTCTCGTGAAATGCAGGGCACAAAAGGAGCGAAAAAGCAGGTGTTGAGTGATCACACTGAGCTGTCCATCAGCAGGAGAGGATTTGGGGTTGTGAGAGATGGGAAGAGGGCTTAAAGAGGTGGATTTCCTGCACCCAAATCAAGAGACAGGAAAAAAAAAAAACCAAACCCACTAAATTTAATTGTGTCTTGGACAAGGTCAACGGGCACCGTGCACAAATAGCTCAGGCTTTGATTTAATCTCCCTGTAAGCACAAGGTGAAAATATTATATCTAAATACAGGTGAAAATATTATATCTAAGTGTCTGAGTTGGGAACATGCACACCAGGGACTGAAGAGGGGAGGGAGGGAAGAAAAAAGGTCGTTCAATATGTATATATGACCCCACTGTGCTGAGAGAATGGTGTGGTGGCAGCGAGTGGGTCCCACATTGTTGGATCTGGCAGGGATTCAGACATCTGCCAGGGG
>NW_021940545.1:4128868-4158835 GCF_001715985.3 Manacus vitellinus
GTGTGGATTCATCTCCTGCTGTAAAGTCAGCCGTGAACCTCTGCACATACAACAGCTGGTGCCAGGGCTGTTTTCACCCCTTGGTTATTGTATGTTTGAAACAGCTCCCGTTTGCTGGCTGGATAAACAGTCACCTATGGATTGGGAAATAGAGTTGTGCCCGGCCATTCCCGCTTCCCTGTGGGCATTCCTGGCTGCAAGGAGCCGTGGCCCAGTGGGAATTTTCTTTACATGCATGTGAAGTATAAAGTGCTTCCAACATCTGCAGCAAGACGTAGTTGTTCGGGCTGACTCGGCGTGTGTCTGGCAGAGGAGTCGTATTATTCTATATATGGAGCATAAGCCCCCCTGTAATGCTTTTAATAGTTAAAGCCTGAGAAGGATCACAAACAACTTTTTGTTGCTGTTTTGTTCGTTTTAAATGCATTTTGAGCCTTGGCACCGGTCCCGTCTCAGTCAAGTAAAAATAAAATAAATCGACTCCCGGACGGAGAAGTTGGGGATTTTTAATAGTAATTAAAAAAAAAAAAAAAGATAATAATAATAATAATAAAAAAAATAATCTATTCCTGCTTTTTATGCGATATAAAAAAAAATAAAATGGGTGGCTTACGAGGAAGGGACGTGTTTGATGGATGGAGGAGCAGCTGAACTGGGCTGGTGCCGAGTCTCTTCCCGTGGCGTCGCGTCAGAGAAAGGCCGTGGTGTCTGGGCATGGGTGAATCCTGCCGGAGGGTGGGGTGGCAGGACGTGGGCAGGGGGGGGAATCCTTTTGTTAGCAGGGCTGCTCCCCAACCCCTGCACACCCCCTGGAAGGAATCCTCCACTATGTATATATATGTATGGATTAAAAAAAAAAAAAATTAAAAAAAAAATGAGGTGGTGGTGGTGGGTGGCGAGGAGGGGGGGGGGAGAAGTCTCAACCTCCACCTCTAACGTGGTTGATCGTGGCTCTGGCTGTGGGTTTATTATTCCCTTCTCTCATCCCAGATCCCATCCGTGCCGTAGGGAGACGCCAGGATTCCGAGCGCCAGCCCGTCCCCCCCAATATTGGGAATATTTCTGTGGGTGTCGTTGTGGTTACATCACAGCGCTCTCTCCTTGCCTTCCTCATCTCCATTCTTGTGCAAAATTCAAATAATTCCCCCCCCCCTCCCCAATAGCAGCTGTGCATGGTTTTTTAAGTCGGTCTTTAACGTTGCGAAAGGAACAATAAAATGAAAGGCAAAACCGGCATCTTAAAACTTGGCAAGTGAAAGCAGCTTGGACTGGCAGCCAAGAATCCTGCTGTGGTGCAAAAAGAATAGCATCCACGAAGCCACCACAATCCGGGGTTTCTCTTCTTTTAACAATCGCGTCGGCAGAGAGAAATAATTATTCCTTGTATCAGTGTTAAAAGAGTCAAAAAGCTTAAAAAGCTTGCTTGGTGAACCTTCTCCAAAGCAGGTAACGATGCTCCTATTTGATTCTGTTTTATCAAACTTTAATTGGGGAAGGATCTGGATGTGATAGCTGATCAGTTGGAGGAGTTGGTGTGTGTTACTAACTGCTGTTACAACCTCCACGGTGCTTTTATTTCTCTTGGTGGCTTTGGTGGGAGCAGGACTGGCAAACTTCTGAAATGTTTGTGTTGCAAGGAGTGTTTTATTTCCACGGATTTTGCTCGTTGTGCCGGAGGAAGGGGGGGTGGAGGGCGGGAGCGGGTTGATCCAAAGGTGTAACGTGGAAAAAAAATATCATTAAAAAAAAAAAAACAAAACAAAAACCTGAAAAATGAAGATATTGGGAGGGGGGAAGTAATTTCTCTCTTAGGACGTTGCCTGTTCCTTTCGCTCCTGAAGCTTCTGTCGTTCCTATAGAAAGACAGAACTCATTTGTTGAAAATATGCCATGGAAATATCCATAAATATTTTGTCTTCCAGGATACATTCCTTGAAGAGTTGGGCCTAACAAACAATATGGCAGCGCACGGGCGAGAAGAAATCTTGCAGGATGCTGCTGCTGCTGAGGTAATTTGGTTTCTCATCCATTCCCCAGTCAGTATCTCCCCTTTCCTTCTAATTCCTTAAAATTATTTGAAGCACAGAAATCCTTAAAGAACTGGGAGTACAGGTCTTTAAACCTAAGATAGAGTGCATGTGTGTTTATATGTGTATATATATATATATTTATGGGCCTGATTAGACTGCGGGGAAGAGGTGAGGGAAAAGAATGGGAATTATTTAGCAGTGGTGTTTCTTATTTGTCTTATTTTTGTGGCAGAAGTATGAAATGGCTGCAAACAGCTTTTTGCTCAGGCACACAATGCATTCCATAATGATCGATTTTCCTGGACAGGGCATTTATGCTTTGTGGTTTGCAAGAATACCACCCACAGACCAGCCCCAGTGTTGGGTCCTTAGAGACTTGATTTCTGCAATATTTCCTTCTATATTCCTTTGGCTATAAATCTCTAACAAGCCAGTTTTATGCTGGGTATATTACTTTTTTTGGGCTGTCCCGTGTTCTGGTACCTTGTTGGTCCTGAGTTCATTAATATATTATAAAATGAACAATGAAGCAAATTATGCTCAGTATAAGGACATCACAAGCCTTAATATTAATCCTGTGCTCCTTAATGTACAGGTTGAAACTTTTTGTCTGCAATTTTAGCATTTGAGGCAAATCCAGTGTGGTGGTGATTGATTTGTTTGCCTGTCATGGATTTTCTGCCACTGTGTGTATGTTCATCAAGTTTTCAGAAGGTACAATAGCTGTGTGATTAATCAGTGGAGGGAAACGTTGCAAACCCCAGATCTTGTATAATCTATGGCTCTCTGAATATATTGGATATAAGTGGAATTCGTGTTTAAAAACCAGGGCTCACACAGGAAAAAAATAAATTAAAAATCTGTGTCTTTCAACAAACAAAAAGATTCATTTGCTGCTGCCTCTGTCAAATCGCTCAAGAATTTACCAAATGGCTCAAGAGCTGTCCAGGAGTTTGTTTCCCAGAGTGTGTGAGTAGGAGCAGGTTGGTTCCAGGGTAATTTATAACATACAGGTGCCACTGAATGCCACCCCTGTGCCAGCGACCCGCCCTCGCCCGGGGCAGGAATGCAGGAGGGCTCCCTCAGATTTATGGTGGGACCTGCTGCAGGGATTTATTTGGCATACCTGGAGCTTTTCTAGGCATAGCTAGTGTTGCTTTCCCCTTTTTCTCCCCCTTTTTCACCCAGTGGAGCTCTGCTGGTGGATCCCAACGCTCCTTTTGTTTTGGAAAAGCCAATCAGGTGGCGAAGGGGGTGGGAGATGTGGCAGAGATCAACCCTCCTTTAGGCAAAGAATTAAAGGTTTTTGGGTGGGTCAGCACCTCCCAGCTGCCCTCAAATGTGTGCTGGGCTCTTCCAAGGTCTGGCTTTGGGTGCCTGGAGCTTCCCTGCAGCCCAGGCAGGACTGAGGACACGTGTCCTGGACCACAAGGAGGGATGTACAGGCCACCCAAATGTTGCAGCTTGGTTTCCTTCACGGGCTTGAGCTGTCCCAGTGGTTAGAAAATGGGGTTAAAGGGTAAAAAAACCCCAAACAACAGGTTTTGGAACTAGAAACACTGAGTAAACCCATAACCTCCCCCCAGCATTGCAGTGAGATCATGACTTTTTTCCTCTCTTATATGAAAAAAATCAAGTATTTCTTTGCCAGCAGAGAGACATGGAAATTAGTTTATATACCTATAAAAATAAGCAAAATATACATACCTCAATGTAAAGGATATTAGGGTCAAAATGAATGTAGTGAATATAAGGGAAAATACAGTTTTGCTTAAAGAAAAATTCCTTGCCACTGTAGGAAATCCTGGTACCTGCAGCAGCAGAATTCCTGGCTCCTGACAGTTGTGCCCATTAGCCAGGGCAAAGGACAAACCCTGCCTTTTTAACCTCAGGTTCCCGGGGCTAAATGAGTTTTGTAGATGGAGGGCCTGGGTTATTTTTGGTGGGGTCACATTTGTTGTGTTCCTTTTGCAGCTCCCAGGGCACAATACGTGTGGTTGTGCAGGATGTGGCTGTTCCTGCAGGACCACGTGCTCCCTGCCCCACTGCCTCCAGAGCTCCCTGACTTCTGGGGGGCTCCTGAATCCCATTTTGCCTCCAACACGGAAGTTATCCTGGTTTTTCAAAGATGCTCATCCCCTGCAACGTGGATTTTGAGTGCTGAGAGCTGGACACTTTTCAGGTAAGTGTCATAGGAATCTAAACTTAGGGGATCAATTTAGGCAACCTTTGGACAGATGGTGAAAGTTTAACATCTATTGCTGGGAGTTCCTTGTAGCCCAGCCCAAGCAGTAATTCCAAATAAAGGAAAATTGTATTTTAGAATTGCATATTTGCCAGGCTGGAAAGGTTGAAGTGATTTATTTTAAGAACCTCCACAAGAAGTGGGGGAATTTTCTAAAAGCCTCCAAATAACAAAATTCTTTTCCAAGTGTGGACTGTTTCATTTTATACAGAATAACATTGACTTGCATTAATACAGTTTGTCTCCTGAAGAAAGAGAAGAGGTAGAACATGAAAAGTTTGTGACACTTTAAGCAACAGTTGATCGATCTCACTGATTTTCTCTATGAGGAGCTCACAACCAGGCTGCTTTTCAGCCTAATTCCCCACCAATAAAATGAGAAATAATAGTTACACAGGAAAGAAAACTTGGAAACTTTGGGGGAAGGAGGGGACACTTCTTACTTGCAGTGGCAAAACTTTGTTCCACCACTGTTTTTCAAGACTTATTTGAGATATCCTAAAGAAGTTTTACATTTGTCTGTGTCATTTTAGGGAGAAATGCAGAGAGCTGGAGTGAGGGGAAACTTATACAGAGTGAAGGGATTTTTTTTTGTTCTCTAAAAATAGAATTAAAATAGAACCTCAGACCAGTAATGACTTCTCTGAAAGTTAAAACAACTCTTAGGCAGTTGTTTCTTCTTTCTGCTTCAACCAGGCTGCCAGAGTGGAAACAGGACAACTTTTTTTGCAGGGTGGGGGGGGTGGCTGTGCATTGTCACTCTGTTTACATACAAAAACTTTGCTGTTTTATAACTTGCTGCACTGTCAGGGATGTACCTCCAACGTTGGCTGTTGATTCCTCAGTTCTGTGCAACTCCGTCCAACAAAGCACTTTTGAGAAAGAGCCACGGCATCTGCTTGGTTTTGTTTGGTTTGAAATTCATTTTTGTTTTGCTGATTTTTTTCCTTTCAAAAGGTTCCAGGGGAGTGCAGGAAACCGTAGCTTGTGTTGTAGCAAAGTCAGTAAGTGATTGTGCCCCCCTTCTGTCCTCCAGCAGAGGGGTTTGAAGGTGCTGAGGGAACGAAGGCTCCTCCTCACTAACAACTCAGATATTTCATTTTGCAGGAGTGGTTTTTTTCCTCCAAAAAATCGAGCCCCAAACCTTGCAAATGACAGCAGAGAAACCCTGCCTGGGGCCACAAACCCGTAGATCCGAACTTGTGGTCATATTCCACACAAGCTTGTATCTATAGGTATGTGTCTGTCTGGCAAGTGCACAGGGTTGTGTTGCTGCATTTAACCTGACAATGTTCTGCTTTGCTGTTTCTGTCTTTCCTCTAATGCCTTTTTTTTTTCCCCTCCTCCCTTGTTTGTTTGTTTTGTTGTTTGGGTTTTTTTTAATTAATTTTCTTTTTAAGGAGTATCAAACTGGAGCTGCGACCCTCGCTCTGCAATCACCAGCTCGGCTTTGGGTGGTGTTAAAATACACTTGTGCAAAAAAAAAACCACAACAGCAGCTCGTTTGTGCCTGGGTGAGATGGGATGGGGGAGTTAAATTTGACATCAGGCTGAAGAAATCAAACCTCAGCTTCCTTCTGCCTCGGTCTGGCAGTGGGGACGTGGTAGGGAACGTTCCTGGATGGTGAATTCCGAGCTCGTTGGGAAGCAGATAAGGTGGTTTCATTTATAAAGCAACATGGGTCTGTTCTTTCTTTGCTGAGTGGCAGCAATTTGTTTGGGACAGGAACAGTCACTTCTGTTCCTTTATGCCCAGGAATCCCTGGGCACACTGCAGCTCTGGGACACAGGAGGGGATTGGCCCTGCAACTCCTATTCTCTCTCAAAAATGAGTTTATTGTAGAATCCCATTCCTTCCAATTTCATGGTATTTATGTCTTTTAAAATAGCTTTTAAGGGAAAATAGTCGTGCTGTAAACTCCAAAAGAAGTCACAGAGCAGGAAAAAACCCCACCATGGAAGCAGGCAGTATAAAACCTTCTGCACAGAACTAACCTTTAAAGTTGTGAAAGTGGAACAATTATTTTCGAAGGAGTCATTTTTTTTTTTTAAAACCCCAACATACAGTTTCTATATGAAAATAATTAGGCTGTAAACTCAAAATAAAGTCTGACTGTTTCTTTCCAGCAGCTTTTCAGTGTTAATTCTCCCAAAGATTTGCTCTGCATTTCCACTTTTAAATTTCTCTGGGTTCCAACTTGGCCGCTTTGACGCATTTGCTGCCGTCCAAAAAAAGAGGGTTTTTTTTCCTCCTTGCTGAATTTCCAGGGTTTTCTATGTGTTTTCTATTTACTATAGAAGCATAAAATGATGTCAGAGAAGTCTAATTACTCTTCTTTCTCCCTGTGATTGAAAGTGGCTTTAAAAAAGGGAACAAATCCCACAGTTTGGCGTCTGTGTGACTGTAAATTGGTGGTCAGTATTCCCCTCCTATATGTATATATAGGATAAATATCTTTCAGGTTTGGGTGCTGAGGGGCCACAGGGAAACCTGGTTGTGGGATATTACCCAGAATAGGGACCTGGAATCAAGATCTGCTCTGGGATCTCCACTTGGGCTTTGCTGGTGGATGTTGTTTCGTCCATAGTGGGATGAGGAGGGAATTATTGGGCTGGGATAGAAGCAGGATGAGATTGCATCTAGTTTTGAGAGTAAAAAATTTGTTGGTTTTTTTTTTTTTTCCTGAGGGTCTGTTAATATTCTGTGTTGGTTTTGGGGTTTATTATTTAAATATCTAATTTACTTGTTAGATATTCACTATATTAGATATACAGTGAATATTAGAGGCCTGTGTTCTGGCTCTGAAGGAAGAATGGGCTCGTTTAGTCTGCCCTCCAAGGAGAAATGAGGTGGCCAAACCCAGTTCCCAATATAATCCATATTTCTGTATGGTGGTCTCTTCTCTGTAAAGCCATTTGGAGACATGGCAAAATATGCTGAGAACAACCTGGAATTTGTCAAGGATATTCCCAGAGGATGGCACTTCAGGTGGCATTGCTTGGAGAGTGCCAAGAGCCCATGGCAGGGGAACTGGGCACACTTGGTCCCAAAATGAGGTACCACAGTTTGGTTTGAAAGCGTGGTTTTTTTGGATTAGAAAATCAATATTTATTTTTTTCTCTGTAAAATATTTTAGTGCCGTTTCTCACTGAATATGTTGGGACTTGCTAATAAATACCCATTTTTTTTTTCCCCTCTGATCTAAACATGAAACTTCAGAGAAGTGCCATCAGAAATGGGGTGAGATGCAGGGCCTGTGCTGCTCTGAGGAGAACCACTGAGTTATATCCTGAGCCTGAGCATTTTTCCTGGTTGCTGGGATGTGCTCTGACCTCTGCTTTATGGGACAGGTTAAACATGCCCAGGGAAGCCTCTTGAAGGCTGTTGTCCTCTGCAGCAAGAGGTGCTGCAGGGAGGATGCCAGAGAGGGCACAGCACCACCAGCACGGTGTAGGGAATTCAATAAATTCAATAAAACGTGTTTGATGCGTTTTACTGAATTTTTAAAATTTATTTTAGCTCGTCTCTCTCGCTAAACTGTCCCCCTGTTCTTTTGAACTGCAACCTCCAATATTCTCCCCCCCGCTTTTGTTTTTCAGCTCAGCCTTTTGAAAAGGGACTGGGTTGTGTTTTCAGCCTTAATTTGTGTTTCTTTTCTCTTGGTTGTGTTTCACTGCACTTCATTACGTTTTCAAGTGAAACTGGGGTCTGATAAAATGATGTGAAGAACCTTGAAATGTGTCTTCCTTGTAGGGTGGAAAAAACTAATTGGAGCCTGTGGAGTTTCTACCTGTTTGTTTCTTATGAGGTTTGGGGTTTTTTTCCCTCTCACTTTGTGGGTAAAGAGCTTTAAATTTATAGAATCAGCTGGGTTGGAAGGGACCTCCGAGATCATCAAGTCCAACCCTTGATCCAACCCCACTGTGGTTCCCAGCAGCTCTTCCCTGAGGAAGCAAACCAAAGCTTTCCCAAAGCAGACTCCTCTTTTTTCTTTTTCTTTTTTCCCCCCAGATTTTGTAAATCATCCCTTTTTCCCCTCCAAATGGTAAGACCTGTTGCTGACAGCTCCCACTGAAAGCACCTGGGAGGTTCTTGCAGGCCAGGGTGTTGTGTGGGGTATGAAAATGAATATATTTTGTGTTGCTCCCCCTTTTCCCAGCCTGGTGTGGAGCACAGTGAGCCCTTGTCAGCAGAGGAGCACACAATAGCATTCTGGTAATTAGAATAACCATATGCAGTGGCAAATGGGATTCATGATAAGCAGAATGTAATTGTGTACCCTGGAATTTGAACCGTATCCAAATACTCTTATTCAGATAATCAAATCTGGTTAAACTCTTAAAAGGCAGATAAATTTCAGTATTCTGGTTATTTCAGTAATCTGATTTTTTTTTTCTCTCCCCCCTATTTTGTTTATTTGCTTCTAATCAGCAAGGGAGAAAATGAGGAGAGGATGTTCTTAGGGGAGGAATCCAAGACTAAGTAAGATACCTGCCCTTGAGCCAGGGAGTCCCCATAATTTGGGAGCATTACATGAGTAACCACAGCAATCTGAAGGTGGAGAGGTGTGCTGCAGGTGGACTGTGGGAACCTTTGGTTGTACATGATGAAATCCAGCCTCACCAGTCCACCCTGGAAGTGGCACCAACTTGGAAATCACCTGGGAGTTCCTTTATTTTAAGTGTGCAGGTGAAACCACCTTTGGCTGCAGGTCCTGCAGGATCTCAAACAAGAGCTTTCAACCTGGGCTCACTGAGCTTCACTCCAAAAGCATTTCTCACTACACAGCAGGCCCAGACTAAGCTAAAAAATAGGTTTTGGGGTTATTTAGAGTCATCAGCACTTAATCCTTGTGCCACCAGCATCCCTGATGCCCCCTCAGATCCAGCACAGGGCATCTGTATCCTGTTGTCTCCCCCCGAGCTGATCCTGTGCCCCAGCTGCTCCCAAAAGCTCCTTTTGGTTCAGGGCTGAGAGCGTGGCCACCCTTCCCCTAGAAAGCACCAGACACTGAAATGTAACGTTGAGTAAATCTTCAGATTGCTGTAATTCTTGCTAAAAGTTGAGGCAGGGAGGGTTTTTGTGATGTGTTGAAAAACTTTAGATTGCTTTCAAAATATTTGCTCGCTCTCGGTTTCGGCTGAGCCCAGATGAGGCTTCTTGCCCTGTTTTGCAGACTCCTGAAGTTCCAGCCCTGTTTAGTGTGCTTGCCAGACTTCTAGGAGAGCTCTCTGAGCTGCAGTAAACCTTTGAACCTCTTGAGGTTCCTCATCACAACCAAGTTCTAATAAAAAAGTTTCTTCAAGCGAAGGTGACCAGAAGGAATCGTGTCAGCGTTTCCAGTGTAAAATCCCTTCTGTCTGAGGTTCAGGAAAATCAGCTGGGAAAAAAAAAATAAAAAAAGATCACTCCAGGCTGAAATTTGGCAAACAAGATTTCAGACCTCAAACTGGAATAGTATCATTTGTGGGTTTTGGTATTTATTTTTCACTCAATGGCTTAAGGAAACACATTTGCTTCATGAGTATTTTCTGCTTCCCACCCCCTTCCTTTGCAAGCCCTGCCTGGGATCTGAGAGTGAAGGTGGGTTCTTCCTTCTTCTGCATCGTTCACAGCCCTAAAGATTCAGAACCAAAGCTCAGTTGAGTATAATAACAAAAATTCAGCTTCCTGAACACATCTGTAGTGAGTGGCCATTGCTGGAATCCTTGTGGTCTTGTTCATATCTTGTCCATATCAATAGGAGGTCTGAAAATGCATATAAAGGGTGATATAGGGGATTAATACCTTGAGGCACTGTTTTCTGTGTCATTATTTGGGAATATTCTGCCCTCTCAAACCCTGTTTTTCTGTGTATTGTGACTAAATTGGTGTGAAGTATGTTCGAAAAGAGTGGCATGTTCCAGCCAGTCAACCCTCAAAATCAGTTCTGGATTGGAATTCTCTCCTTGTTCTTGGAGAAATTAAATAACAAATTTGGAATTACACCAAAGTGAAGTGGGGAAAGCAGGTTTGGGAATTCTTCTCTCGGCTGAAGGGAACAAACAGTAAAACAAGTGATGCTGCTGCAGAAGTTCCTTGTCCAGAGTAAAGGTTACACCTTGATCTCAGGGTGTCCTCTGAGGGCAGTGGCATGGGCTGGTGCCTGGATCTGTCTGGGGAGAGCTGCTCCAATGACAATGAAAATAAGCATCCAAGGAAATTGTCTTCACGTTTCCTTCAGCATTTCGGGAATCAGAGGGTTACACCAAATAACCAGACAGGATTTTTTTAATTACACTGCTGCTTTCAAGTAAGCCTGGCTGGGCTGGCACTGAGATTTCCTTCTGTCCACAGAAGTGGGAAATCATTTCTGGGATTCTGAAAAAGCAAGAGGCCTAAAAGGGTTCCCAGGCAAGAGGCTGATGCAGGAGAACGTGCTCTGCTCTTCTCCCTGTCCCACCATTCCACAGGAACTTCCATGCCATCGATACATATCGTGATTGAACATTGTCATTAGATCACTGCTTTACCCTAATTAACCAATTAGGTGTGATTGTGCTAATTGGGTAAAGCCATAATTGGCAAAAATCACCGGAAAACACACATGGAGCTTCGTGCCACCAAAGGGAAGTGTCTCACCAGACACTGGGACCGTGCCCTGCTCTGCTCCCAGGGGGGTGTTTGCTGTGGACACAGGGAGTTACCACAGGCCCAGGCACTGAGGAATGACATGAAGGCACGGAAGGAATGGCAGTCAGAAACTTCTTTTTTCCTATTTGATCTCAGTTCTTAAACTCAACACTTCAGTAACAGCAGCAGATATTCTGATTGAAGGGTGCCTGACACTTTTTGCTGCTTGAAGTTCCAGTTCCTCTGGGATGCAAAGACATTTTCAGGTGTCCAAGCTTGGGGACAAAACACCTGTAAATGCTGAAGCCAGGGGGAATAAAGGGGGAAGATTTGCCAGGATAATCCCAGAATCAACTAAGCTGGAAAAGACCTCTGAGATCATCGAGTCCAAATCTGTGCAGCAGGATGGGGAGGTGTCTAAAAGTTGACCAGAGGGTGGGTTAGGGGTTGGGATAGAAACTGCTTTTGTGGATAGAAAGTACTTTGAGTCCATCCAGGTCCCTTATTTCTGTCCCATTTGTGCTGAGTGGCATTGGCACGTGTGGGAACTCGGAGAAGTGTTGTCCAAGCAACAATTCCCTGGCACCTCGGAGCAGGGCTCAGGGCTGGGGCAGGACTCGTGTGCCAGGCAGGGCACAGCTCCCCTGCTCAATGTAGAGCTGGGGGAGGGAGGGAGAAGGCTCCTTGAGGGGGTGCCAGCTCAGAGCTGACAGCTCAGGGGTCGGGGAACGTGCTGAGGAAGAGATGGAAGAGCAGCAAGTCATGGACAAAACAGCCACAGTGACCTTTGCCAGCCTGAGAAGAATTCAGGTTGTTTAGGTGCAAGTTGAGAGTAAAGGAATTTTTTCAAACAGAATTTATTATTGTAGTGTGTGTATGAAAAGACCTTTGCTGAACTGAGGGTACAAAACTCTTTACCTTCTATTTTGGAGCAAATTATGGGACAAGTTTTCTTGCTCAGCTCTACTTAGAAATACCTGGTCTGCAAGGTGTGCTAATCTCAATGCAATGAGATTAAGAGCACCTTCCTCATCTATAGCTAATCAATTTATATATCTATATGCAAATTGTCTAAATATATATAATTTAAAAAATATTATATAAATAGAAAGGTGGTGTTAGGTCATGGGTTGGACTTGATGATCTCAGAGGTCTTTTCCAACCTAGTTGATTCTGTGATATAATATTACATCAATTTATATTTATATTATATTATATATATGTATAATATATATATATATATAATATTAATATATTATATATATTATTAACTTTATTAAATATTATATTATATATTAGCATATATATATTCATTATAATTATTACAATTATAATATATATATATACTAATATATAGTATACTAATTATATAACTATATAATATATTAGATGTATTATATATAATTATATATAACATGTAAGTCCATCTGAATATATCTATACATCTCTATCTGATCAGTTTAATCAATAATTTTACAATGCTTTGAATGATGTAATGTTAACTGTTAAAAGACTGAGGTGCAGAAAAATACTTGCAAGGATAAGTTGTGGAAAATCTGAGGGGTTTAGGCATGTGATGCTGAAAGGGTTCATTTTATAGCTGCAAAATGTGAAAGAGGGTGGTTTTTAAAGTCTAAAGTGGAGTTTGTCTCCTCTGTCACGTAGGGATTGGTGGGATTTGGGATCTTCCATTGCCCCAAGTGAGCACACAGGTTCCACAGAGCTTCTTTAGTTGCATAGTAGGACCTCATGTCAGAGAACAAATGTTCAGTGCACAAAAATGCTGGTGTTGCATCAAGGATTTGGATGGTTTTAGACAACAGTAAAGCTCCTGGTCAGAGTACAGGGCCAGAGAGCCGTGGTTTCCTTATCCAGAGTTGTGCTTGGATCACTGTTCTGACTAATAAAATAGTTCACAGTGACTCTGCTGTTAACTAAAATAATATGTTGTATTTCCACCACTAGGTCAAAGTAAACTTTACCAAGTATGGAGTCATTAGAAATTTGGATCCTGTCAACATCATGGACATTTAAACCTTGCAGAAAGATTGTTTTGTGGTTTTTTTCCCAAATATCCTTCTGCTGTTGCGAGCTGAATTCTGCAGAGTGATGCTATTTCTCATCTTCCTCCTTTCTTTCTGTTCAGTCCTGGAATGTAAAGGTGCCTTTTTCACAAGCAGCAGTGCTCCTTTATCCTGAGAAAACAGGACCAGCCAAGCCCACGTGCACTGAGCAGAGCTCAGCACCCTTTCCTGGGCTTTGATTCCTGTGGAATCCTCTTCCAGCCCGGAGCTGCTGTGCCTGAGGGTGCCCTCACCTGAGAGGCAGCATCTCAGCACTCAGCCAGCTCCAGCAGCATATTTTAGGATGCTAATCCCTGTTTGTGAGCCTTTTAATCCCTGTTTGTGAGCCATAATAAAAAAAGGCAGCACAGGGCTTTAAGTAGCACCTTGGTGGGTGATGGGAGTGAGTCACAAGGATAACATCCTGCTTGTTTGACTGTGCCCTAATGCAAGTTAAAAACATGTTCCTCGCTGAGGGAACACTGGCTGGCTGCTGGCAGAGGCTCGGGGTTGCCTTTTCTAAAATGGTTAATTTTAACAAGGGTAAAATTCGCTCAAAACTCTCTGCCCCCTTTTGCAGTTCTTCTCCTAATCCCACTCCTGCAATCGTCCTTTAAACATCCGGGAGCCCAGGCGCCTGTTCCAAGGTCAACGTTATGTGTGTTCAAAAAGGAAGAGACATGTCAGGACAGATTTCATCCTGAGCCTTCTTAAGTGCTTTAAAAAAAAACCACCAAAAAAATAAATGTATGTGTATGTTCTGTGCTGTAGTGCAGATGCATCTGCTGCGGAAGGGGGGGGGAAAACTACTTTTTTTTTTTTGTCCAGGGACAAAATTCCTTCTTGTGTGAAAATTGATCTGTACCTAGCAGGAATAACCCTGCCTTGCTGTGTCTTATCTAATCACACACGTAGGGGAGCTGCTGTTTGTCCAAACAAAGCATATTTTTTTTACTTCTAAATCAGCACGCCGAGAATCCGGAGGCCTTTTTTTCTTTTTTTTATTTTTCTTTTTATTTTTTTTTTTATTTAAGTGGAAACCCCTGGCACAATGTGTCTGCCGTGGAGTGGTGGGTAGAATTCAGCATTTTTGACTGCATGCATCCAGGTTGAGGTAGTAGGTTGTATAGTTTAGAATTACACCAAGGGAGATAACTGTACAACCTCCTAGCTTTCCTTGGGTCTTGCACACAACAGCGTGAGGAGCGACTGTAATTCCTCAGCTCTGGACATGTGGAACAGCAAAGAGCAGGTAAGATGAGCTGGAAACTCCTTTTATTTTCTTCTGCCTCTCTAGAACTCCAGAAATGTTGGTTCTCTCGGCGTTTTTTCACTTGTTGGTGGAGTGTTATTGAGTTTTTAGCAAATCCAGCGGACTAGTAGTGCTTGTGTGACTTTATTAGCCTTCCAGCTAATGTGTAACATCCCCAAAAACATGTCAGTGTTATTGCCTCCATGGTCAGCAGTCAGGAATCTCCAAAGGTAAAAACACCCTGTGTTGTATCTGTTCCCTTTCCATTAGTCTCAGTTAATTCCACACTGGGAGTTAAACCCCGTGGTGCTGATGCTTCTGGATAAAGGGGTTTTGTGAAGGTACCTAAATCTCCCCAGCCCTCAGGAGAGCTGTTCTTAGGGATACCCACAGGTGATTACACTCAGCTAAAATGGTGATTCTGGAGGGTTTTTCCCTAGGTTTGCACAGTTATATTGGGGGTTTCAAAGGTTGATGCTTCTGGCTGCCTCCAATAGAGCTGGTTTGCTTCTCCCTCCCAGCAGTTTGGGTTCAGGAGCTGTGGGACCACCCCAAGTGTTGTGGAGAAGCTGTAGGACAAAAGACCCCCCTGCCTGAAATGCAGGGAATATACCAGCTGTGCCTAAATGCTGTTGAAATCTGTGTGTTTATTTGCCTTAATATTTGTGACCTAAAAAACCCTCTGAAACTCTGGGGTTTTATCTCATGAAGTTGGAACACAAAAGTGTACATCTTAATGTTGGGAGTGTTCAGGGTTCAGGTCCCTTGGCAGCCTGAAAGTGGTGACCAGAAGACCTGATCAGGGTCCAGAACCTGAACCTTAGATCTTTTGACTCCGTATATGACTAATTCTGGCAAGAGTTTTCCAGTTCCCAGAAATAAGAGGCACTGTCTGCCTGTGGGTAAACTTTCTAAGCTAGTGAATAAAAGTAAAGAGTTGTCACTGGCTTAATTTCATTAGGCTAACCTAAAAGTGTGAACATGATAATGATATTTCAAGGTATCTAAGTAACCCAGAAAAACGTTGTGGGTTTGTTTTTTTCTGGTAAAATGGCACTTAAAAACTTGAATATCTGCAGATCCTTGGTTACTGAATGCAAGGAGAAGCTGGAGGGTTCTCGAGCATTACACAGGGCTCACTTCTTATCCAAAGAGTGGATTAGTGGGGTTTTATTTCATCTTGTTTTCAAAGAGGTTATAGATGTCACTGCCATGGTTTATAACTCTGCAGTTCCTCAGGACAAGGAAAGTTTCTGGGCTAACACAACCCTGCTTCTGTGTTTCATGCATTAAGGACAGGCAGGTAGTTAAAAACAAGGAATCTTTTTGGCATGTTTTAGGCAGTACCTTATTTCCTCCCCCCCCATAAATCTTTTTGCAGATGGAAGTGTGCAAATTTTCAGCTGTAAATCCACGAGCTGCATTGACTCCCATCCAGAGCAGAGCTGTTCCATAAGGGTTGGGTTTGTTACCCTGTTTGGTGCTTCTCTGGGAGCACCTTTACGAAGGACTGGTAATAATCCCAAATAAGAACAGTCTCTTCTTGTTTTGGTGGGAGCATTTTAGATTTGCTTTGCACAGCTATAAGCTTCAAAAATAGTGCTGGTTTGTCCTAATGCAGCTTGTGGCCATTAAACATAACTTCATGCTAAGTATGTCGATGGTATGATATGTAAATTATAAATGATCCATCTTGCCCCAAAGAACAACAATTAAAGAGGAGAATGGTCAGTGGGAAACATAATTCAGTGTGCATATTTTTCTTCTGAACAAAATAGCATTCCAGCTCTCCCCCTGATGAGAGGAATGTATTGTCAATTAATTAGACTCCCATCATATGTCCTCGGATGCCCTTCTATCATATGCCTTCCATATGTCCTTATGTCATATGCCTTCCATATGCCCTCTGTGTAATTAAGCTCCTATCATATGGCTTCTATCATATGCCATTTAAGTGGATTTCCAGGAGAATGTGGCAGTGTTACAGTTATGGACCTTTTGCAACGAGGAAAGGAACAACTCATGAGCTGTAAATTGGAAGAGGAGGAAGCAAAAGGAAGGTGGCTCGCCCTGAACAGTGTCTTTAATTGCCAGTTTTGTTTCTCTCAGCTCGAGCAGTGAATGGGAAAAAGTGTCCTGTTTTCCTCCTTTTCCATTTCTGTGCCATGCCCAGTTTTTATTCAGCTGAGCCTGTGAATAGCCAGAGAGATAGCGACTGTTTTTCAGGGAACATTTCCACTGGAAGGTGAAATGCAAAAGAAACAATCCCCCTCCCAGAAAAGTGTTTGTCCTGCGATAGCAAAATGTGTAAACTTGGGTCTTGTTTTTGTCCCTTCACGTGAAGTGGAGTTGAAGAGCAGCGTGGAGAGGGAATTAATGAGAAGGGGATGGCACAATTCCCTTCAGCACACATCCCTGTTCTCCCTCATGGACCAGGGGTGTGGAGAGCACTGTGCTTTTCTTGGCACAGGAATTGCTTGGGAGATGGGGTTCTGATGTACAGGCAGATGCAGTGAGATGGAGTCCAAATTTACTGTGACTTATTAAGGATAAAGACAAAAACCAGGCGCTGATGTTTATATACATAACGAAGAAAACTGGAGACATCCAAGGAATGATGAGGTCCTGGAGTGGTTTCCAAGGCAAGGGCAGATAATGTGCTCGATTGCCTTATGTACAGTTGTGTGTCTGTGCATCCTCTCATCCCAGCAACTGCTGAGACTCTTTTCTAATCCCAGTCAGATCTGGTGGAAGAGCTGTGACTTCCAAGACTGTTCTGCTCCATCCAGCTTTACAGGAACTCCAGAAATCCCAGCAGTCAGGAAGGAGGTTGAAAGGACAAGGAGAAGGTAAAATAGTCACATGTGCTGAGGTCTCTAAGCCATAAAATGCAGAGCAGTTTGTAGCATATCCCAGTTTACCTGGATGGAATGAGAACAGTTCAGATTCCCCCTGGCTGGTAACCAGTGTGTCCCTAAAGATTTTATATTCCAGCTGTTAGAGAAGTCTAAACCCCACAGCATCATGATTTCACTGCTATTCTGATGTGCTCTGCCTGGATTCAGTCAGTATTGACCAAAAAAAGGTCCTATATTGGCTGTGCAGGCATTGTGCTACCCACTGTTTGGGATGGAGGTGCATTCCTGAGGGACAGCTGACAGGTCTTACTTTAATTTTCAGCTTTCATTTTCAACTCAATCCTCATTTAAATCACACACACACCACACACACAAAATACAGCCAGTCCATCTGAAAGCTCTGTGTCATTAGGGAAATTATTCGGGAAAAATTCATGTTGTGGTCCTGCCCCATCATTAGTTTGCTGGTGCCACGGTTGTAAACTGCAAATTAAGGGAAGCCTTTAAGCCTCTTGTAGTGTACCACTGAAATTATCTGCCAGGAATTATTACCAAAGTGCTCTATTCCAAAATACTTTGGTTTGCTGGGCAGCAAGAAAACACTTGCAATGGTGCCCATGGCAGATTTTCTTTTGCTTCTGTGTTTTCACATGATTGTGATACTTGTGGAAGATGAAACTTTCACTGTTAGAGGCATTTTTTATTGTATTTTTTTTGTTTTTTTTTTTTTAAACAGTGCCTTCCATCTATTTCCACACCCAGCTGAAACTATGCTGCAACACTTCAAAATCAGATGCTTGAAGTACAGTCGAATTTGTACATAAAAGTTTTGTAAGAACTGGGATGGAATAGAGTGGAATGCCAGAATGACTCATTGTTTAATGAATAAGGCCCTAAGTGTTCTATTGATGCCATTTATAAATCTCTATAAAATGTATAGAATTCATGTCATAACTGGAATTCCAAGCACAGCAACCTTGGGAGCTAAATTGTGATGATGATGATGGGGTACTGCACAAATTAATATGGATTCTAACACGCTTCTGCTTGAAAGCTGCTCAGACAGTTAAAAATAAGACAATTTCATTACACAGATTCAAAGCCCCGAGCTCAGAAATGCTGCTTTTGGAAATTCCTGAGGAAGGAGGATGTTTCTGTGTGTGTGAGGGTTAAAAAGCATAACCTGTAAGGGAAGCAGATGTCCTTCCAATGAGTTGGAGGTATCGATTGGAATTGGAAAATAAAAGTATTAGCTGGTATGGGGCAGCTCAATATTTGGAACTCTTCTGTTGGAAATGAGCAGTGTGAGGCTGGAGCAGAGATCTGATCACACATCCCTCTTTTTGACTTTTTTGTTCCTGCTTTTCCCTTCTCAGAGCTCGGCAGTTCAGATGTGAAACCAGGTGAAGTTCAGCATTTCCAGTGGGAGTTTTTGAGCTGAGTTCTGTATCCCCTCAGAGTTCAGCCAGAGACAAACTCATATAAATGTGTGGGGTTGGACTAGCAGGATTTAACCTGGTGAGAAAAGCTTCCAGTCTGAACTGGAACAGAAAGGAAATCTGATGTTTGGAAATTTCCCATAGCAGAGGAAGATCCAAAATGCTTTATTTGGGAACAATCCTCCCCCCTTCCTTTTTATTTTTTTTCTTTTGTTCTTTAAAGAATACAAAACTTCTGGTTGCCCTGACTCCTCTGGTGCTCCAGGCAGTTCCACTTGCATAGATTTAGATTTATATATTCAAAATATAAAATGTATTCTCCCCCAGCAAATAATCTGTACAGGCTATAGGGTGAAATTAGCCTCTTTGTGCAATGTCATGGCCCTGTTTCTTGGTTAAATAAGTTCGAGAATCAGGTTTCTGGGGCAGATATGGAAAGAAATTGAAATTCTTCTGTGTTTTATGCAGTGGCTCCTCCTTCCCACCACCTGCACTCGAGACGCCTTGGAAGAGTCCTGTTGAGGAGCAGTGTTGGTGTAGCTAATTTGGAGTCTGTAATTTCTTTTTTCCACCTGTGTTCTTACAGAATCATAGGGTGGTTTGGCTTGGAAGGGACCTTAAAGATCATCTGGAAGGTTCCCATGTCAGGGCAGGCTCATGTTGGGGTTTGGGGCTCTCTGTTGGGTCAGTGAGGAGGGATTTGCATCAGCTTTAACTCACCCTGCTGCCACTTTTCCTTCCTGGTGATTTCCCTCATCTCCTCCCTGTTCCAGGTGTGACACACAGATTTCATTCTGGCTCTCACGATGTATTAACCAAATGTCAGGCTTAAGTAATTTATAATTAACAGTGATGCATTAATGTCGTGCCCAGCGATTGTAGTGCGAGAGTATTTTTGTGAATGGGGCATTTTTCTTTTAATTCTTGCAACTGTTGGTGTCCAGAATAGCCACAACCAGGCAGGCAAACGGTCAGGAAAGACAGATTTATTCTTTTTTGTTTTGTTTACTCATTGACTTCTTGATGGGTGAGTGGACCTTGTTATTCCTAGATGGAGTGGAGATATAACTCAAGTTTTTATGAACATTTAAAGTCTTGCTCCTGTTATAAAATTGGAGTGGATAAACCCCTGCTCAACACTAATGTGAAAATCCTCTGAGCACTGTCTATATTTTTTTGGGCCCAAAGACAGAGCACAGCAGCTGTTCTACCCAATCTGAGAAGACAAAGAGGGGCTCAAAAAAGTGCCAGCAAAAAGGGTCCAGAGCAGGGAGAAATCTGAAACTGCTACAGGGAAATGTTCCCATTAGAAAGGAAAACCAAATGGATGTTAAAATGAAAGGGAAGACTGAGGATCTCATAGTTCCACAAAGTGAGTGCAAGGAGACGTGTAGTGAAATTAAATGGTGACAAATTGAAAATGTTTCATAAAGCAATTCTTTCCCACCAGTATTTAATTAGGAAAGGAGCCTAATTGCTTTTAGAAGTTAATGGGAAGTTTGCAAGCCTAGAACAGATTAGATACTTGTGTTTTTAATAACCATCCCTAGAATTATGGTAATTCATTATGCAAACTTCAGAATGGAGTTCAGAGTTGATGTTTTAAGGTTTAGGATGAGGTGCAGCACTTCAAGCCCAGGGAAAAACCAGAGGGAAGGACAGCTCTGGCCTGTCCCAAGCTGCTAATACTTGTCACTATTAGAGGAGGTATGTTGGAGAAGGCTGGATTCTGGCCCAGTCTATATATGTCCCCTGCACAGGATTAAGCACATAGTTTGCCACTGGCAAAGAAAAGGGAAGGGTTGATAGATGTTTGTCCTTCACTTGGGTTCATATATTGAAAAACTGCAGTACTGCAGTGTTAATAATAGTTATTCAAAAGCATGGACCACTGAATAACTCCTTTCCAGTGGGAAAGGATTGGGTGTCCCCTGGCCAGAAAGGAAAGCAGAGGAAGGTGAGTGATTTACCCCAGTGTGTTACTGGAGGGCTGGGTACAAAAGCCAGGTCAGTTGGATTGAGGGCTGCATCTAAACATATGCTGTGACCTTTTCCCTCCCCATTTCTTGGAAGCCTGGTATTGCCAGGAGTAATAAAAGTCCCAGAAGCAGTGAGGGGGTCACACCTGGCTCTGCCTTCACACCCACTGTCCAGTGTGAGGTCAGAGCTGATCTTCACTCCCAGATGATCCTGGCTGGAGATCTGTGCTCGGTGCTGGATTTGGGGTCACTGCAGCTCCTGCAGAGTGTAGGCAGGCCCTTTGTATTCCTTGGCTTAAGTGAGATTTAAGGAATTGCTGTAAACAGCAGGTCAAACCCATTCTGGGATTAATGGCACTGGGGTGGGTTTATTGAAAAGTTTGTTTTTCTTGTGTTTGAAGTGGCCTCTCATCTCCTCTGACAACAAATAGCAGTTGTGGCATCAGAGAGTGGTTTGCAGCAGTGGTGTTTGCAGCCTGTCAGCTGCCACAGCTTCCCCTGGGCTTCCCATTTCCTTTCATAAAGGAGGTTGTTGGATTTGGAGGATGGGATTTTAAAAAAAGAAAGAGGAAGAGAAGGAAAAACAGGGAAGGAAGTGGGAAGGGAAGAAGGCAAGACTCGATTGCTCTCTGCTACAGATCTTGTGGTTTGAGTTGATTTGAGAAAGTGCCCTTCCAGTGGCTTTTGAAATGTGAAAGAAGAACTTATTTTATAAGAGCCCTAAGACAATTCAGTCACGTGCTTCCCCTCATTTGAATGTGGGAATAATTAGTGAATGAGAAGTTAAACTAGAGGAGGTGTTAGTGGACAAAATGCAATCAGTGTCCACTACTTCCTGTGTTGGTAATGATGTAGTTAGACTGTGAATCAGGTCTGTTTGTAGGTTTTAGGATGGAAGTTACTGATCAGCAATATTGTATTTATTTTTAGGAATGTATAATATAGTAATATATCATTTATGGTGTATGATATTATAAATATATTTATAATTCCCTATTTATTTTGATATTTAGTTTATTACAGCATCTAATAAATCCACAAGGGCCCTCTACCCAACCTGTGCCAGGGCCTCCCCACCCTCCCAGGGGAGAATTCCTTCCCAATATCCCATCTAAACCTCCCCTCTGTCCATTGGAAGCCATTGCTGGAGTAACAACAAGGACAAAACGAGTCTCTCCTTTCCCTGGGTGTCCGAGGGAGGTTTAGAAGCTCCAGGAAGGATGGAATTCACTGGGGAAGCTCCAAGTTTGTAAAGCAGCTCCCTCACTGCCTGGTGCCACATTGCATCACATCTGAGCGAGGGGTTTGCATTATATATTAGCCCAGATGTGTCCTCAGATACCCTGCTCTGGAGAAGACCACTTTTAAATCTTTAATAGGGCATTAGAGCAATTTGCCTGTGATTTGGTTTTAAGTGGGCAAGGAGAGTGGTGACAAACGAAGCAGGGAGGCCCTCGAATTCTTTGAATATTCCATGTTTTCCTGGAACTGTTGGGAAAAGGCTGCCAGAAAGGTCTTGGCAGGTTTTCTAGGTGGCTGGCCAAGTCTGAAGCAAACGTGGATAGTTAATGCAGCTCTGGTCCCGAGCTCATACGTATGTAACATACGTTTTTATTTAAGAAATCCCACCACATGGAGGAGCAAATGTAGTGCTAATATATCTTCCTGAAGGAAAAGAGCGAGGGGGAAAAACACTGTCATCTTGTAACAGTAAAATGAAGGATCTTTTGCCCTTGCTTTTGAGGGACCTGGGTTGTCAGTTGAAGGAGGGAAGTCGTAGGAAATGAAACCAGGAGACGGGCAGTGGCTTTCCCACGAGGGCCCCACGTTAATCAGGAATGGCTTATGGAGCAATAGTTGGTGTCTGAGGAGAGAGGCAGAAGTTGTTGAAGGAATGGATTTCCGTTGCTAGATTGGCTTTTTGTTGTTGCCAGGCAAGTAATTAAAAATGGCAATTAAGCAAGAAAGTGATGGAATGGTCACTTGGGACCTGCTGCTGCACTTGGGTCCACGTGGACAATCTGTTGGAGAGGGAAGCAGGAGACCACCTGTGTGGGTCAGATAATGAGAATTAGGGGCTGTTACTGAACCATCCCAGGTGTAGATTATGTTGGGAAGGGTTTCTCTGGGCACCAGGGTTGGGATCATGGTTCTGTTTGGTCCCAGGGAATTGGTGTTTACTCTGGTGGCTGGTGGAAGTTGTTCCTGGGAAACACAAGGTGGGATTTCTTAGAGACACCAGGTGAATTAGCTTTGCCATTTTAATATTGTCTCCACTGCCAGGGATTCTGGTTTGTGTACAGCTCCTGGGGCTTGTCCTGTTTTATTATTAATGGGGCAAAGCCTCTACCCTTAGAGTGAAACAATTTATTTTTCTTTATTAAACCATTGGTGAAGACCCTGAAGTTGTGCCCTGGACTCCCTGTGGGGTCTTGGATGAGTCACTTATTTTTCTTTGGTTTTATTCCCTGCCTACAAAACAGAGGTCCTTGTTCCTCAGAAGGAGTGTTGTAAAGACAGAGGAACTGATCTTGTGTGAGTTGTTCAGGGACAGTCATGTTGGAATTGCAAGTGAAGAATTCTCTGTGAAAAAATATTTCTGATGGACTGCCTTTGTGCTGACAGCCATTCATTGGTTCTACAGAGTTAAAATTGGCAATGTCTATAATCTAACAGTATTTTTGTAAGTAAAATCATCTTGAAAAGGTTTTATTACACTTGAGAAATCCTAATTAATGTTATTTATTATCATAGCAAGTTAGGTAACCTGTTAGTGTTTTATATTATCACAGTAAGTTAAGTAACCTGTTAATGTTATTTATTATCACAGTAAGTAGGATATTCAGATTTTTCTGCTTGTTTTCACCATTTTCTGTCTCATTAAGGTGTTCTGCTGTCCTTTTGCATTATAGAAACCAGCAGCTCTGGGTTCAGGGTGCAGCAGAGCCTGCAGTGCAGCGTGAAGTGATGCAGAAGTGTGGATGGCACCGGGAGCTGCTGCGCCTGCTCCTGCTGCTATTCCTGGCACGCAGGGACTGAGCAGCGTCTGATGGGCCAAATGTGAGTCCTCAGAGGCTGCTGTGTCTTCCTCGCCTCCTGACACTCATTCTGTCTGTCACATCCCCCTGGATGCCTGGCTCTGTGCTGTTTAGTCTGCTCTCAGCACCAGTGGAGCAGCTGAGCAGGAGCTGCTGTGACGGGCTCGGGTCGAGGTGCCCAGGCCTGTTATTGCTGTGACAGCAACACCTAAATAAATGTCTTGGCATGCTGGAGTCACCCTGCGAGGAGAGACTCCCTGTCCCCAGTCTGAGTGCATCAGGCAGGCAGGAGAGGGAGCAGGGATGGAGAGGTTTGCCCGAGCCAGGGAGCACGTGGAGAGGCAGGGCTGGAACAGGGGCAGGGCTGTTGGATCCTCCCCACTGTCAGCACGGCTGATCTGGGATTCCTCTGCCTACTGCTGAGCCAGCTCCTGCCTCTCCCTGGGCAGGGAACAGTGCCTTGCACCCACCAGCCAGCTGGAGGGAATATTTCCGTGTCCCACCTTTGCAGTGCCTAAGACATGTATTTATTTAATGCGAGAAATAAACCTTCATGTGTTAGTTAATTTAGTAGTAGAAAACCAAGGAAATGTATCTTTGTTTTATCTTTTAAATAATTCCACCCTCTCTTTAAAAAGAAATAAGTGCTGGTGAGAAGGGTGAAGTCTGACAAGAGGTCAGGGGATGTTTAGGAATTACTGTGCTTTGAGGTTCTTCAGGTCCCTGTAGTCTCTCAGGGCTCTTTACAAACATTAATTAAGGCTCAGAGGCCCAACTCCTTTCTTAGGTGCCATAGTTATTTTATCAATTTGTGTTGTTTTTTTCTGTAGGGAAGAACTGAAGATAGTCCACAGTGAATTCCTGGAGGAGATGGGAAAAGATCTGTGGACTGCAGGCCCCCAGTCTGTGATTTACAGTCTCTCCTTTACAGGTGACCCCAGCACTCCTTTCCTATCAAAATACAGTTCATTCTAGTGCTGCTTTTAGTCTCATGGATATCTAACTTTAATTTAATTTTCTACTTTTCCTGCCAGCTCAGATTCCCAAAATGTCCCCAACCTTTCTGCGTGAAGTTCTGAATTCTGAAGTTGAATTTGGGTTCAGCAGTTTAGACTCAAATTGAACAGCCTCAACAGGTATTATTTTCACTGGCTTTTTCAGAAAAAAAAAAAGAAAGAGTTCATTGAGAGGCACCATATTTTTCATGCAATTATTCTATTGATATTCCAAGTGAAGTTTCAAAAAAAACCATTAAATGTTGACCAGACAGGTTTTTTTTTGTAGCAGCCTTTTAGGTTAATGTGTTCATATAACTCCATCTCTTAGTAACTGATATGTTTCAAAATATCAGATCTTAAGAAGTTACATCACCAAACCAGGTTAGATTTATCTGAAATCAGAGTGAAGTTCTTGGAGCTTTCATTGTGCTCTGCATGAATCGAGTCTTCTTTGAGACTTTGGGTGGAAATGTGAAATATGAGGGGTTTTCAGGTGCTTTCCGTGCTGTGGAATTGGAAGATCATTCAGGAGGAGATGTAGTGCTTTTCTGCATGACTTCAGGCACATAACTCGGGGTTTTACCTTGAGTTTTAGTTCCCTTAAATCCCTTGTGTTTGGGAGAACTCACGGACTGGGGCAGATTGGTGACTCCCCACAGACAAAACACACAGAATTTGGGGACAGAGTTCCCACTTCTCGTGCTCTGATAGGGGGTGAATTAATCTCTGTAACCTTTCTTTTGGAATTCCTCTGGGATATTGGCTGACCCTTTGTTGAACTTCTCCCTTTCCCCCAGCCTTGGGTTTCAGTAAGGGGGCAGTGTCCCAGGGCCTTTCCCAGGAGGGGAACAGCACAGCCTCACTTTGCTTTTTCCCTTGGAAATCAACTGGTTTATGGCTTTTTCACCTTATTATTTCAATTATTCTCCATTATCCAGGGACTGAGCTCAAAGAGAACCTGTTTTCAGAGCTGGGGAATGGGGAGAAAATACAACCACCACTTTTTAAGCTGTGTTGTTGTCAGGACAGTGCTTGGGTGAGGCAATACCCTGTTGGGTTGGGAGGTGAAAGCTGGTGGGGGAGTCAGGATAAAAGGAATTGGTGGTGGTGAAATGGAATTTACACCATCTTCAACCACACTCCATCCTCTCTGTTGACTGACAGGGCATCAGATGGGGATGACAAAAGCACTCTGGACACAGCAGCTTTCTTCCAAGGACCTCACTCCCTCCCAGGGCACGGTGAGCATTGTTGTGGTGGTTCTGTATTGTGGGCAAGCAAGGTAAGAAGTGATTTTATCACTGACTTGATGTGGAATTGGCCAGTGGCCTACAAAACAGTCAAGTTCAAATCAGAAGCTTTTGGTTGTTGAGCTCCTCCTTTTGTAGAATGATGTTCTGGAAATACCCAAGTCAGGATACCTTTGCCCAGTTTTGCTTTCCATGGCTGTGCCCCACACTGTGAATTTGTACCATTCCTCACATCATTAGAATCCTGTTTGTATTAGTAAATGCTTTTCACTCCTCTGAAGACATTTTATTAATTTGTAAACTATTCCCATGTATTCTGTCCCTATAGCTGAGCTATAAGTGTTATTTTGGAGATATTTCCTAAGTAATCTCTGTGAAGTTTGCCTAGAGTGAAGTTATTGACTTGTCTCAGAAAGGCCTTAAGGTTTTATAGTTAATGCTTAAGTCCCTAAAGCTTCCTCCCTGGCTGAACATTCCTTCTCCTATGAATTGCTAATTCCAATTGATCTGAGAAAAAAAAAAGAAAGAAATAGTTTGTATTTTCTCTACTTTCTGCTCTAACTGTGCACCTACCAAGGTCTCTTCTTGCTTTGATCCCACCTCTGTGATTAAATTCATTCTCCCTTTCTGTTTTCCAGCTTCTCTCTGCAAACTTCCTCTCACTCCATTTGTGCAAGAACTTTTGCTGCAAACCAGGTCCCTGAGAGGATCACTGAGGGGGAGGCCAATTTATTTCTATTTATTTATAAATGAGCTGCAGAGACTTGGCCCCTTTTTAAACATAAGAACAATTTTCGGGCCTCTTTCAGTTGTGGTTATTTCACTCAAAAGAAAAAAAAAAACAACCCCAAGCACAGAACAATAGAGAAATATGAGGAGTTGTGGAAACCCCTCAAACTTTCCCTGTTTAGATTTTACATTCCTGGTGGTCACAGGGCCAGGTGATGCTGCCAGTTGTGTTTTCTTCTGGAGTGCCTGGCTTGGATGATCCCAAAGCACCAAGCTGAGTTCATTGCTGTGATCAAACTAGAATGATACCTCTGGTATTTTCTTTTTTTTTTTTTTTTTGGCCCTTAAGGTTTTGGAATTTGAGCCTTTGAAAAACAGGGTTACTGGACTCTAGTAAATGAAGTGTCTGCATGTCAGTGATGATTCATAAAAGCAATTAAAAAAAGGAAAGTGCTTTTCCTCTGAGCGTAATGTCTTGGTTTGAAGATGCCCTAAAAGTGAGTGTGTGCTGCTCTCTTTCCAGCACAACACTTCTTATCCTCTGGTTCTGCTGATATAAACCAAATTTTTTTCACACAGTCACAGAATAGTTGGGGTTGGAAGGGACCTCAGTCCAACCCCTCTGCCCAGGCAGGGTCACCTGGAGCAGGTGACACAGGAACATGTCCAGGTGGGGTTGGGATGTCTCCAGAGAGGGAGACTCCATGCCCTCCCTGGGCAGCTGTTCCAGTGCTCTGCCACCCTAAATTCTTCCCCATGTTGGGCTGGAACTTGTTATGTTTTCCTTTATGGCCGTTGCTCCTCATCCTGTTGTTGGGATCCCCCAAAAAGAGTCTGGCACCATCCTCTTGGCACCCACCTTGGAGAGATTCGTATGTATTTACAGCTGAATCTTTCTTATTTGGTTTCTATTTCAATATAGTTCACATTTCTTCCTTCTTAAATTTGAGGAAAGAAGTCAACTAAGGATGTAATATTTTCCATGGGAGAAATGTGGTTGTTGCAACATAAATGTTGGAGACGACAGAGAATTGAAATTCATCGAGTAGGATTTTTCTTTTTCCCCTCCCAGTGCTACTCTCTGGCATTTCTGAGCTGCCCCAAACACGAGACACCTCATTTGCACAGCTTTAAATTGATTTTCAGGGAGCAAGAGTGAACTCTGTTAAAACAGGATGAAGGTTATGGTTGTAGACAAAGATCCATCAGCGTGGCCACGTTACCTAAGCAGGAAGCAGACCCCGAGCCATGCCCTACAAGCTTCCTACATGGCTTTTCAAGCCATCCCAACCAACCTGTTAACCTGTTAGGGATGGTTATTAGGCTGTTTTAGAGCAGGCACTTCCAGTCTTGCTTCCTTCTCCAAGTGGATGCCTCCTTGCTTCTCTTGAACATATTGAAGTCAGGGCTTCCCTTTGCTTTGCCCTCACATCCTGGTCATCCCTGGGATACATGCTAAGGGAAGCAAAATAGTTTACTGATTTATCATGGATCATTAGATGGAGTAACTATTCTTAAAACATCACCAGTATGGATACAATAATTAGAGATGTGCTTTTGTTAACACTGCCAGCCTCTACCCTCTTGTACAGTACCCTTGGGTACTAAATAATTACCCACTTTGTGTGGTTATCTAGCTCACTAATTACCCACAAAAATTGGGGTCAGGTGTTAACTGCTTGAAATAAGTATCCTCCGAAGGCTTGGTAAAATTGTATAAAGAAATTATGTGTTTGCTACAAAACTTTAAAAAAAAAAAATCAAACATTTTTTTGGGGAAGGAAGATAAGGGAAGTGGAAGGAGACAATGGATGCAGAATGTTCTATGTGATGGCAAAATCTTGCTGTGATGGTGAGAGAATCTAAAGGGAGTGAAAGGATGGTTGGCAGATACAGTCTCTAATCCAGTCTACTTTTCCCAAAGATTAGATCCTTCAGTACACAGGGTTGGATTCTTCCCCTATCTAGGCTGATGCCAATCAGGATTATGCTGGTATAAATAAGAAAATTTGTATCTGTGGATTCCCAGACTGACTTTGCTGCATAATCCCACCTCTTCCATCACCCAGGGACTTCTGCATTGCACCCAATAATTTAATTATGTGTTGTATATTTATTTCCATGTGTTTATTTTAGCTGTGTGCAGGCAGAATTTCACTCTGAGGCTGCTGCTCATAAAATGCAGTTTGCTTTGAGCAATAATTTGATTCCTGTGCTCAGGGAGTTACCCCAGTGAGTCAAAGATTTCTAGATAGCCCCACCCTCCCCAACTTCCCGAACGCTTACACTGCAGCCACTTTCCCTTTGCCAGACCCACACAAGGTGTCTAACCAGCCAAAATCCCAAGGGGCAATCCCAGTCTCCTGCCTCCCCTGTTTCAGCCCCAGAAAACTAGGAAATAAAGCCCCAGAAGCCCTAAAGCCCTTGAAACACCCGGCACGTGTAGCAGAGGGATGTTTAATAGCCCGTCTTCCTAACCTGGTTTCTTGCATAGGTGCTCTCTGTCTTCGGTACAAAGGAAACAGATTCCAGTGGGAGCTGAGAAGGTGTTCCTAAAAATCCTTTGGACCCATCCCAGGGTCTTTGCATGCCCGGATACCTTTAATTGCTCGGCGTCTCTGCGGTGCACAGCGCAACAAAGAAACTGCCTTTATTTATTGCTGTTTTTTGTGGTAGGTGCTTCGTAGCCAGAAGCACCTTCTGTTCCTACACAAGCACCTTTCGGAGCCTGTGTGGATTCAGGGATTAGAAATCACCAGCCCGAACGCTTGGGCAAACGGGGGGGGTCTCAGGAAGGCCCCCAGGACGAGGTGTGTGCTCGCCCTCGGGGGTACCTGCACACCCCGCATTGTGTGGAGCATCCCTGGAAAAGGCAGGGATCAGCCTCCTAAGGCACAATGCAGATTTAGTCGTCATCTTTGTCTCTCCCCCCCCCCGCCTCCCCGCTCTGCTCCCCGCTGATGTTAACTGTCTGTATTATTATTTATTGTTATCAGGGGATTTGGTTTGATCAATGAAGTGTATATGCGTCTGACGGACATTGGGAGAGGAAATGCTTGGAGAATGAGTAACATGTCTGCAGTGGAGGGTGTGTGTGAGGGAGAGGGAGAGCGAGCATCGCTACTAGAAACATTGACTGATGAGTTCATTTTAAAATCCAAGGGCATATAGCTGGTAAATTAGCACATATTGCAAATATAGTCTGGTGCGAGAGGCAGCAGCGCTGCCATTGAGCGGAGGGGTGGGTGTGGAGGGGAAGGGGGGGGTCGAGGAGAGGAGGTTGTCAGCTCTAAAGTCATCACGGGCATGAGCCAGGCAGTCTGCCCTGCCTCACTGCAGACGTGGGGCGTGCGATTTCCACGGGCGGCTGCGGCGCGGCGGAGGGGGGGAGCGGGGGGCACCCGGCAGAGCAGCAGCGCTGGATTTTATTGTTTTAAAATCCAGAGCCAGCCGGAGGGACGCAAGGCGAAGGG